>NW_006199230.1:1995539-2019301 GCF_000334495.1 Tupaia belangeri chinensis
TGTAATTGAGAAGGTGGTGTCTATAATCCCTTCCCTTGAATCTGGATGACCATGGGTTCAATAGGATGCAGAGGAGATGATGCCACATGACTTGGGAATCTGAGTCAAGGTCAGAAGAAGCCTTGACATTTTGATCACTCAGAATGCTTGCCCACTCTCCATCAGCTTTCTCTGGAAAGGCTGTGTCTTGGGTCCCATGAACCATGTTCTGAGAAGCCCAAGCTACACAGAAGTCCTGCCTTGATTAGGTGTCCTGTTCCATAGTCTTAGTTAAAGCCAGCCTTCTGGTCATTACAGCCCAGGTACCAGAATGAATGAAAAACTTTCAAATGACTCCAGTCTCCAGATGTTGAGTTACCCCAGCTATTTAAGTCATTCTAGCTGAGGCCTCACTGTGCCGGTTTTAAATATCTGACCCATACTGAACGTGAATGTGGGTGGTTTTGTTACTTAGCCACAGACAAGTGAACACTGCAGTTGGGATATAAATAGCAAAAACATTGTCAGTCATGCATTGCCAAGCGATTCAGGTATGTTTAGTTTCAGGTCCTTATGATATTGTAAGAGTCTCCTAAGTAGTTTTCTTGCATTGACTCTCCCTTCCTTCCATCTAGCCTAGAACATACAGGCATATATACCCTCAATATATCACTATGTATTTCCTCCTACCCTTAAATATTGATGCATCTTCCTGCTATCTGTAGCCTCACTTCTTAGATAGATATCCACCAAGCTGCACTATTACCTATATATGCACATGTATTTCCAACTAGTCCTACAAATTGTTTACTAGACCTTGTAGACTGCAAGAGAACAAAAGGAACAAGAAGTTTCTTTAGGATAATTTTCAAACCACATGTTTATTCTGCAAAATCCACCTTAAAACTAAGCACTTCTAGAGAACGATGTGTTGATTTTCCAGTGTTGTGGATGGATTTCTGAAATGCATTCTATACCAATCATTTCACAATTATCATATCTCATTCTTCCCATTTATCATTTCAGCCCTTTTGTCCCCTCAATCATACAATATTATCACTCAAAGGCATTATTTTCCTTAGTGTTCCTAGGATATTTGAGGAAAACCAATTTCTAAGGAATAGCAGTGAAAATAATTATTCACTGTTAGTATTTAGTAAATTAGAATTTCTAGATATTTTTCTATATTGTCTCATACACTATACCAATTACGTGCTTAAATACTGCAATGAGATTTAATTTTTTTAGTAATTTCATAATTTCACTAAGGGCATTTCCCAATACAATTTATTCTCAGATGGCTGTTCTCACATGACAAATTAGACTCACTTTTCTTAGGATGGGAGAGAAAAACACTATTTCTTTAGCTTCTACTGAAGTGAATAAATTTCTATAGTGTTTTGTTGGTTCAACCTAATTACTCCTACCTCATGCCAAGTACTGATGATACATACTTTAAACATAGAATCATCTCTTCGATATTAGATTTCCAAAAGTGTCTAATAAACATTCATATTCATGATGCCTTTCAAAAACCTATAAAGAAGTTCCATACGAAATCATCATTCAACTTCCCTGTTGAAACTACCTTAATACTCAATAGTTTATTAATTTCAGAAAATAGTTTATATCTTTCAAGCAACAGTATAATATGTTAGTTAATATGTTAAATTTTCTCATTTCTCATCCCACTTTTTATGCCTAATGCCACAAATACAAACATAAAAATATTTTTTCTTATTTCTAAATGTTACCAGTTTAATAAAATATTGCCGATGTCATAGGGAAGCCTCATAAGTTCTATAGAGGACCAAAATAAAAGACCTTCTTGGCTACAGATGTGTTTAGAAAACTTTTTTTCTTTTTTGAAATTTTACTTTGGGGCTGATGTGGAAGAGAAAATGCACTGGACCATCAAGGAGATGATTTTATTCAGTCAATTGCACTAGGTAGAATTGTTATGAATGAGGCACATCTGAACACAAAGAAGGAAAAGGCCCTGCGGTTTTATGGAAACAGATAGACAAGGGAGTCATTGTTGAGTCCTACTGGGGCCCCGAGACGGAAGAGATAGGCTTTGTTATTAGCTATCAATTGGATCACAAAAACACAATAGCACAAAGTTCACATGAAGCTCAATGCTCTCAGGGAATGGTAATGACAAAATGATAGAAGTTAATGTTCTTAATTAGGGTGGAAGTCTAATGATTTTGTGAGAAAAAAACACACATATCAGGCTCTGGGTGTAGAATCATAATGACAAATGTTACGGAAAGTGGCTTTAGTTGTATGAATTAGAGACTGTGGATAATGCAGTTCTCTCTTTCTTAGCTTCATTTTCTCCATCTCAACCCCTTAACTCCCAATTAGGGACATAGGATTATGGTTACTTGAGAACAGGAAAGGCCCCTGAAATGGGAGATAGAAAAATTAAGCAATCAAGAGAAGAAATGGCATAAGAGAGAGTTCTGAAAATATTTTTTGAAACTAACTTTGTTGGACAGTATGATTAAACTTTCATTAGAGTTTTCATGATTATGACTATAAAGACAAATAGAAACATGACTCTGGCCTTCAAGTACTATTGTAACAAAGATTTGAACATAGTTTCCAGAAAACATAGTCCATATGGTGACTATTCTCTAAGTTCTTTTTCAATGTAGCACTGAAGTAAGAAATGACCAGAGTTCCATTTAATGTCAGCTAGCCTTTGAATTACTTAGAGGGAAACATTAATCAGCAAGACTGATTGTAGACTACCACTCAATGGAGCAAAATCAGTGAGTTTAAGCAAATGTGAAATGGAGCCCAACTTTAAGTACCTGCCCTGTTCCACGTGTCAATTTATCTGAGAAAACATCCTTTGGATAAGTATGATAAAAATATTGATGCCATTCATAATTGTGTAAAACACTGAAAGAGGGTCAGACAGCGGTATAGAAGTAAAATGTGACACGCAGAAAGGCTGACTACCATGGGAAGGTTTTGGATTCGCATCAGGAGACTTCTCTAGCAAAAGACTTCTCATGCTAGGTATGCACATGTCTATGATCCTAGGTTGATAATGGAAATGATAGATCATTTCGAATTTAGCTGATTCTTCTTCCCCTTTCAAACATAGATCTTTATAAATTATAACTTTCTCATTGATTTATGCCCATCCTTTCACACACAACAATTTAACTAAATATCTCAAATACATTTCCTAAGGCCAACATATTCTCTATTGCCTTATCTTTACATCTTACTTACTATAGATGAAAAAGTTGAAAAACAGTCTACTTGGTGATACATGTAAAACTAGAACCCAAAGTTATAAACGTGTATTGCTAAGTAAAAAATAAAGTGTAGCATTAAATAAGTACTCTCAGAACGAAGTAAGTAGTGTGTGGAGAACCTATCCATGGAGATAAAATTTAGAGGAAAGAATCATCTATTTTTTATTATTCATTGTAATTGCCAACGAAGAGTAAAAATGAGTAGCCAGTAAGGACATATTCTGTGGCGTTCAGTATTCTCACTTTATTATTTTTATTAAATATTTGCTATTTAAATAATGAAAATACTGTATGTATTTTCTGTGATTTATGGTAAACAGGAGTAGATCAGAGATCTACTGAAACTGAAGATAGAATTTTCATGGCAAAATAGAACTTTGCTCAATCAGAATATACTCTATCTGCACATATATAGGGGTCTTCAAAACCTTCCTTGAAAAGAGAGGTAAGGAGATCACCTTTGGGCTGTAAGAGTGGAACTGGTGCAATGGTTACACTATGATATTTAAAACCTAGCTAGAAATAAGGGCTTGGAGATGTGGCCTTGGGAGTCATGAACTTAAGAGTAAAAGTTTCAAAGGCAATGCATTAAGCAAAAAGACAAGGTTGATATTCATAATAATAAATACACTTGCACTTAAGAAGCAATTCAAGTACGGAGAAGCAATAAAGGGACCTACCAAGAAATTTTTTTAGAAGAAGGAAAAAAGATGAGGCCAGGGATTAAGAAAAAATAGTAGGAGGTGGTATTTTAAGTTTTGAAATTAAAGAATGTGTTGATCAGGAGGCCACTAGTTACCTCTAAGAGAGCATTATGAATGAGCAGAACTATGGGAAACCAGATCATTTGATATGGCTAATTGTGAAGGAGTTGTGAAATAGAGACTCCTGTTTTCTAATGCACAGCAGGGATGGTTAAGGTGCTTTGGAAATGGAGTCAAGAAAAAAGATATTCTAAAATCATAGAGAGGTCAACTTCCAAAAAGATTCTTGTCTTATGTCAAAGAGTTAAAAAAATCTATGGAGAATGAACTAGAGAAAAAATTTAAAAAGGAAAAGAAAACTTTGTAGCATGAATATCAAGAAAAATATAAGGAGTTGGGGAGAAAACACAGTTGAAGAGAGAATGTGATGTTAAAGGGAAGAGAATGCAAGACAGCATGTTTAAAAATTCAGAAACATTTTCAAAGTAGCTAGACTGTAATTAAAGGAATTTATGTTAAATGACCTCAATTAACATTATTCAAGTAGAATAAAAATGGTAGAAACTTGATTGAGAGCCAAAGAAGCATGGCATATGTCTGGAATTCCTACTGGGAAAAATGGGATAGGGCTTAATTTGAGACAAATACTAGAATTGGCTAACAGCAGAGCTGCCCAATAAAGCACATTTATAGCATAAACTGTAATCATTCAATAACTTTCTTGTCACTGCAAGCAGATAGTAGGAAGAAAAAACACAAGGAAAGTAATGCAACAGCCTCATTTGAAAGATAAATCAATCTCAGTACAAATGACAATATAAATACTAATCAATCTTAGATCACCACTTCAAATAATATTTAGATTGTATGTAGAATAATAATAGAAATAAAAAAGACCTACAGTAAACCTATTCCACAAGAAACTAAGTTGTGTAATAAGTTTTTGCCTTTTGTAATATTATTGACTCCATAAAGCAATGATATTGGACAATTCTTTGACATTAAAGGGTGAGAGATAAGGGTTCTTCATCTTTGTTCTTGGGGTTTGACCTATTCTAAGATTTTTAAGAAGAGTTTTTCTATTAATATTGAGCATCATGACGATCTGATATTGTAGGAAGAAACATTGGATCAACATTAAAATATTTAGTTTTATGCCTCAGTTTAATATAAACCTATACTGGCATTTGATCAAACAACTGGGAGCCATAGACCAGCCACACTGATACATAAAATTAAGACAGAAACACAGTAAAGTACAGATGATCACAAATCTGGAGGTCAGTTGTATGATTTTTAATCCTTGCTTTTGCATTTCTTTGTTGTGTTTCTGTAGGCAAATGATTGAAATTCTCTATCTGTAAAATGGGAATAAGAAAAGTGATGAACTCATGAGAAATAGTAAACATTACTATCCGCACTCTATGGTAGAGAGAGAAATATTGAAGGACATAAAAGCAGTGAAAATAGTTAACGAGGATAAGACAGTGTGGAATGGGGGGAGATGAGAAAGAAGACAAGCAATAATGAAAACCTTACATATACTTTCAAAAAGTGTCCTGTCTCTAATATATGTTTCCTTTCCTCTTGATGTGCCTACTGTGCTAAGGTCACCATCATTTCAATACTATCTCCAAGTCCGTCATTGTTTCAAAATGCTCTCAGCTGAAATTTTTAGAGTTTATTTATTCACTTTTATTATGAGAGAGAGAGAAAGAGAGAGAGGGATAGAGAGACACCCTGTAGTCAGAGGCGGTCCCGAGACATGAACCCAGGTGGATCCAGTTGTGTTACTGTTCTTAACCCTTCAACTAAAATGTGACTATAATACCAAGAAAGAAAGAGAAAATCCACCAAGACACAAAATAGAACTGATGCTACTTAATAATCAGCTTGGGTCCTTGAAGAAGATAACTCATGCAACTATAATGACGTAACTCTGGAGAGAAATTGCATCTGTTTCCCATCAACTCTTCTCAGGATAAATAGAATTCATATGCTCCGTGTGGGACTAGAGATGGTTCTTACCCACAGAGGAATTGTCTTTGGTAATTTCATAAGAAAATAAAGATACATCTAGGTGTGGACTCCTGGAATAAATTAGAGGAATTCCTTAATTCTATCTACCCCAAAATGGAGTTTTATTACTCATGTACTTTCAGAGGAAAGAAGACTACTTCACATCTCTGTGCTACCAAGAATAAAGTATTCTCCACTCCCTACTATTGCCTACCTAGTTTGTGTTCAAAGGCAATGATTCTATCCACGACTAAGCATTAGAGTTTTCTAGGAAGTTTAAAAAATTGTCAATCTCCTGGCCTCAACTTCACGATTCTGATTTAACTGTTGTGAACTGGAACCAAGATTTAGTTTTTATTTACAGAAGGTCCCAGCTGATCTGCAGCATGGGTGAGAACTATTTGTTTTCTCACACAGGTATCGAACTATCCATCTACCTGTAAACACACACCATATAGATGTTTATATACATTATTATTATAATCAATTTTTAAAGAATAACTTAATTTATTCATTATTATTCTTCAATTTGACCAGAGGGAGACCTAGAGAGGAAGAGAGAGAGGGAGAGTGAGAAAGCAAGCCACCAGGTTCGGGACTTCAACCACAGTGGACCATGTGGGAGTCCAGCACGACAACCACCACACCACCTGCTGGCCCCTATTATTATAATGTTAAATTGACATATAACAGTGGTCCACATTGGGATACAATATGGGTATTCAATAATCATATACAATGTATAATGATCGTGTCAGGACGATAATCATTTATCATTGATAAACATTTATCATTACTTTGTGTTTGAACATTTGAAATCCTCACCTCTAGATACTATGAAATATACATTGAATTAACACTAACTATAGTACCCTAGAACTCATACACTTTTCGACATGCTCTCCTGCATCTGTTATCTTCTGCTTTTTCCATTCCTCACCTAAGATCGGTGGTTAAAAACTAACAACATGCCTCCTCCCATGGAAAAGGAATTCTTAAAAGAAGATCAGAGGTCTTCTAATCTAATACATGGATCTAACACATGGTGCAGTAACTTGCACATCTGCTCATGACCTAATGCAAGTCTGTGCAGTAAAATTTGCTGCAGTCACTTCTATCTACTGCTTTCTACCAAACCTCCTCCCTTTCCACCACCTTCTTTACACAGTGCCCTATGCTGTATCTTAGTGTCTGAGGTTCCTCTGTTTATTAGCTGCTCCAGTGACTATAATTTGGGACCTTACAGTTTTCGTATCTTGGGCTTGACTTATAAGCTCTTCAAGTAATAGTTTACCTCAAAAAAGTAAGAACTTAAAGTGCCTGAATCAGAAGAATTTTATCATAGCACAGAATTTTCCAATATTGGTTTTCTAATAAATAAAATAAAATAAGACAGGTAAATAAATTTTTTCCCCAAACGATTCAGAGAGATTGAAAAATATTCTGATAAAGGCTTCGTTCTATGTCCTTGATTTGGTAAATCATTGTTAGCACTATTAGCACATTAAAAGCACTAAAATTTATTTATTATATTATTTTTTCATTTTTAAAACCAACTGTCTTTGCATCTCATGTTTTCCCCCATAAAACTCTTTCTATTACTTTATGTATAAAATTGTCCACTAATAAATTCTACTTCTTTTGGGGTCTCCATGTGAAAATCTTGGGAATGGATTCAACACATATGTTGGGGGGATTTAAAAAAATCATGAAAATATATATTAAAAAAACTATGCATGAATTTCAAAATGTTTTTGCATCAAAATAAACTAGTGTTGTAATTTCATTGTTCTATGAACTTTTTGAAGTCCCTTTGTATAATAGCACTCAGCGTTCATGCATGAAAGAGTAACAATAACAAAGAATAAAAATAATACAGAAAGCTATCACTTACTGAATAATTATATATCATTATATATTATCCAATTATGGGGAAATAACTATTCCTCTATACCTTCAGGTTTATCATTGGGGCCTGTGAATTATATTGACAAAGACAGTTTAATGTGAGAAATGACATAAAATTTTATTCCATTTTGATATTTTAATTTTCATCTGCACAAAGATCTTTGAGAAAATATAAATGAAGACCCAAAGAGGCAGTTACTTTTGAAGACATACATACCATTTTAACAAAAGGCAACAAATTGCACAGAAGCGACAAGACAAAAGGACAAGACATTTGGACTTCTAGGGGTGGTAAATGGTGAGAAGGTAAACAGAGGCAAACTAATACACGAGCAGTTATTCAATTTAACACACGTAGACTCATATTGGTGTTGCCTCAGTTTCATGAATAAAGGTCATTCTTTTCCAAGGGTAGGGTGAGAAAGGGGGACACTTCCACAAGGAAAATTTATGCTTTGCTTTTAGGCAGACAGCAGAAAAGCAGGGAGATTTTTCTTCAGTCTGTTTTTGTTTTTTGTTTGTTTGTTTGTTTGTTTTGCAATTGCCTTCAGTCTTAAATAACCCTATGCTCAAGTATTTCAGTGTAGCATATTTTTTTCCACTTCATTATATGAGGAAACTTTAAAAAGTTCATGAAAAAAGTGGAAACAAATTAAAGTTTATATTGATTCAAAATGTTTTGAAACCCATGCATAGGATTTTCAGTACACATTTTCCATGAACTTTTGGAAGACCTCCTCATATTATTGCATCTGTATGTGTGGTGTGTGTGTGTATTTATGTGTATATATATATACACAAAAGGATGAATATTCTCTAATCTGCATCACACCCTGATCACTTCCTTTATCAATAATAAGAGTTCTTCTTATTTTAAGTGAGATTATAATAAAACATATTCTCATTGTGCTCGAAACATATCATTGACAAAAAAATAAATAAATAAAATTTAAAATAAGTGAAACAGTTCTTCTATGCTTGTTATAGGTAGGCATCAAAGTTGACTTTAAACTTTTGAAGAGACAATTAAAAAAAAGGCAAATACAGTTCATTACATGATCCGGAGAAACTAGAATATAAAAACAAACAAGTGACTAACATAAGTGATATTTTTATTGATACTGAGACTAAAAGAGTTTTCTTTCTCAAAGCTATTCAAAATTATCACTGTGAACAATGTCCTCACAGTAGATATTGTCTGTATTTGATCACATTTTTCACCACACACCAAGGAGTGTACCAAGACATGACATGGTAGAGGCCGATCAGCCCGGCAATGTAGTGGTGGGGGTGGGGATGGGGGAGAGTGCAGAGACGAGTTACAGGATCCCGACATACAGGTCTGTAAATCCAAGCTAGGAGGGAGTATTGAGAGATATGGGTGTGGACTATGTGATACTTTCAAGCAATTTTTGTAAATATTGTTTCCTGCAATCCAATGAAGTCTTTGATAGTTCTTTAGCAGCAGTGAGTACTAGGTTAAATCCCTAAAATATTTGAAAGGTCTTTAAACTGATTGACTAAAAGATATACAAACACAAGAGATGGGTGTGAATGCCAGATGTGGTGTGTGTGTGTGTATGTGTGGAGGAGTGGGACCTAGGGAAGGACATTTGGAGGAGGGATACAGAGGTAGAGCATTGAGGGGATGGGGAGGTGTGGTGTTATCTGTTGAAGACATTTTGACCTACTGGACTGGGGAGAAATGTTCACATATTGAAATGTTCACTTCATAAGCTAAACGATGTGATTGAATGTATATAAATAAATAAATAAAAATTTTAAAAAGTCATTGAAATGCATTGTATGAAAAAAACTATATGTCAATTTTAATTTTTGCACCAAAATTAATTCATACTTTAATTCCATTTTCCACAAATTTTTTAAAGTACCCTCATACATGTCCTCACCAAGTAATATATAAAACAATAAAAATTAGAGCCAGTCTGTTTATAGTGTTTCATTGGTTATACTGTGTTTTTCTTTTATCTTGTACCTGGATGTCTATTATCCAATAGATCAGATATGGGAAACAAGAATCTGTCTTCCTAGGTATTTCTATTGTCTCTTTTAGATATCTCCCATAACATACTCTTTCTGAATCATATAAAGGAGATGGAACTTTCCCCCTCCTTCCCCCTCTAAAATAATGTTTCCTAAGGAATGAAGATAGACTCTAAATTGCTAGCAGTCAAACTATATATTACTTACAGGTAGTTTGCTAAAGTGTTCATCTTTTTTCTGATGTTTTCTTGCCATACAGTGGCAAGGGTTAGGTAGTAATAAAGGAGATGGTGGTACAATCAACAGTCATCCTTCTGAAACCATTCCACAACCTCCATCTGTATTGATTCCAGCAACAATGCAGATGTCTTCTTTGGTCATTCGTTAGATGAGATGCTCCATCAGACGACATCAGTGGTTTAAACACAGGAAAGATCATTGCTATTGCTCCCATCACACAATATGACCACTTATTCTGGCACATAGCTATGGACACTGTGCTTATCATAAACTGCTAGAGGAGAGTCATCTTCCTCTACTTTCCCTGAAACTTTCATTTCTATGAATGAAATTGACTCAATTCAGTCACCAATATTAAGAAATTATATGATTCAAAGAGTTAATCACTTAGTTAAGATAGGAAGGGTCACCCATCATATTTATCATTACATTGGGGGACTTGTTGAAACACAACAAAAGACTCGAGGAATTAAAATACTTACTTTACCTTTTTTTTTTTTTTTTCAGTTTATCTATGTGATAGACATTCCTTGTACCAGAAAACCAGGGTCTCTTTGTGTGTGTGTGTGTATGTGTGTGTGTGTGTGCGTGTGTGTGTGTGTGTGTGTGTGTATTTAGGAAAGAAGTAGAAAGAAAAAATAGTAGTAGGAAATATTGATTTTCCTTGTTTTATCCTACAACTTCTGAAATTGTCTATCCAGCTTCCTTGTATAGGGACGTACAGCCAGGGATGAAACTATCTAAGTTTCTGATTTCTGTAGTTGAAATAATTAGTAGTTTCCCGTCTTTTTTTTCTCTTCTCCTTTCAAATACTGGAAAAAGTGTTATAAATTTGTGTCATTTCATGAAACAGCCCTCTGTAAAGAAAGCTTTAATGACTTTGATTTTTAAAAATAATTTATTACTATCTATTTAGTTTAGAAAACTTCAGTGCTGGATTAGAGTGAGAGTGAATGAACTGGAAAGAAGACAAAGTGATGACCATAGAACTGTCAGTATTGAAAAACATTGGGGTTATGTGGTGTCATTGCTGACGATGCTATTGTGTGAGTAAGTGGCTGGACTGGAGTAGGGATTAATAGGTCCACTTGTTGGATCACGTGCTGTGATATTGAAGTCCTTATGAATGATGGCAACATTGTGTTGAAAGGAAGACATTTATCCAGGTGAATGAGGTAGAGGACAGACAAACAAGGAGGGATATCTATAGTAAAATCTGGGTGGGTTTATTTTTTGCTTGTTTTTTACACATTCACAGTGTCTATCATAACACTTTATAAAATGAATTTTCCCAGCATGAATACACTATAGATTAGTCCAGTTAAAGATACTATCATACATGTTATCATCAACAGATAATTTTCTGTTTTAATGTCCCATAAAAATTTTGCTTCTTTTTCCCCTTGACTCCTTTCACCTCATCTGTAGCAAAAGAAATTAGGACTTGTAAATATGGGAGAATTGACCTTGTTTGATTATGGGGAGCATAAAACTCCTTAGTCCAGGCTTTGAGGTACAGGCAATGAGTACGGAAGGGAACCTGTGACCTCAGAAAATGTCCCCATTTCAATTAGAAAAGAGGTGGTTAGAGAAGGGTTTGCAGATACAGTCTATTAATTACAGACCTTGAGTCCCATAGGGCATAGTAAAAACGGTTTGGAGAGGAGAGATGAGAATAGGATATAGGTCATATTAAGATATGTTGAGAGCCATATGGGAATAAATGTGACAACTGAAGATCTACAATGCTTGGAATTTGCATGAAGACCGGGGTGAAAAGACAGGTTATGAATAATGAATGAATCTCTGACCTCAAGTTCCTGCTTTATGAAAGCAAGAACTGACAAGATTTCATTGTTGCTGGGGCAATCTTACAGACTAGAGGTGTTAAGTAGGTTTGCACACATTTAAGAAGTAATAGCCTGAGGTATCTGGAGCAGGCAACGGGCAGTATGGGGCCACTGTTCTATATAGCTGCTGTTCTATATAGCAAATGTCACAGCAGTTATTGAATTGTTGATTTTTTTTTTAAAAAATTGGTATATGTAATGTCATTGCTGATGTTCTTCTTGTAATTCTGATTAATGCACAGATATTTTATATAAGTATATCATTGCAATTACTGATGCTAATCAAAATTACTATTTCAAGTACTTAGTATCTTTAATGTATAGGATAGAGAGGCAAGACATTTATGGGACACAGAAATGGATGATTATCTGTTGATGATATGGTGTATGGTATCCTCAGCTAGACTGGTGTGAAGTGTATTTATGTTGGAAAATTCACTTTACAACCTAAGTGATGTACAGTCATTATATTAAAGATATTAAAAGAAAAGAAAATATAAAAAAGGAAAAAAGTCATTTAAAATGTTTTCACATTAAATAGTTTATTAATCCTTCCACAACAGTCCTGATGTTAGATGCTACAGCTTAATTTCGCTCTAAGGTACTGTGGTTCTTTGAGGTTATGGTTCTCAACCTCTGAAACATGACAAATCCAGAAGTTTGGTGGACATTTTTTTAGCTCCAAAAGTCATGATCTTTCCAACCTTTCCAAACTGATTCCTACTTTATGGCTTTTATTAATTTTTAATGAAACACACTTGTCATTTGACTCGAGTAGTTTTCAAAGTCTCATCTCTGAACCAGCATTATCAGCATTACCAGTGGACTTGTCAGGAAGGCAAATCTCTGTTTTCCCCAGACCTCTTAGGGAATCTCAGGGAACTTGGACATCTGCATTCAAACAAGTCCGCTAGGATTGATGCCTGCCAAATTTGGGGAACCATTACTTTACTCATAAGTCTTCATGGATGGGACAGGGCACATTATTAATACCAAGTCCTTCCTTTGTGTGTGTGAACAGAATTAAGGCAATTGCTTAGTGAAGTAACAACTTGATTTCCTCTGCAATTCCGAATTTCAACTTTGTGGTAAAATCTTGTGAGAGACATTTGTTTGGAAAATGGTCCCTCAACTTTTTGTAGCTGCATTAGAGATACCCTGTGCCTCAAAAATCTATCCAACCAGGGGTCAGGTCTTAAAGAATCAGAGTTTGACTACATCTTTTGCAAATCTGTCAGGTCTTTCTCATGATATTTCATCCATTCTTTGACCTCTATTTTCAAGTTATTTTCTCTTTCATGTCTCCAAAGACTTAGATCTGTTTCTAGGTTTCTTTTGCCTAAAGGAAAGGTGTATCCAAGGCTACAGTTTATTTCAGCAATGAGCCTCAGGAAATCTTAGCAGAGAAAGGTCATCACGTCATTACCTGCTATCAGATATTGGTGTGCTGATATGAAAGTTTAGGCACTAACTTGATAAGCACTGATATTACCGGCAAACACTCTCTCGCAGATAGCAGTGAGCAAATTTATTCTGTGAAATAACTTCACTGAAATAGAGTTTTAAAGGTTTTGACCTGAATAACCAAACATTTTAAAAAATGACACTGTGCCTAGCATAGGGTGAAAAAAGAATGTGAACTGAATGAATGCATGCATGAACACACTTCCAGAACCAGGAAATCGGATTATATTCTGATGAAAAAAGGTGCAAGGCTAAAACATCTTATGATAACAGATTGGCATAGACATTTAGTCAATGTTTTGGAGCAGTTGACACAGTTTTTAAAAGTTTGTCAACCAAAACTGTATTTCTGATCACATTTAATAAATGTCTTTTTTATATATGTTGTAGGTCACAAGAGTGCATTCTTAGAAAATAATTTTATTTCCAGATGGAGGTAGTGAGAATTATGCTGCCTTGCTGCATCCTGAGATACCCATTCATTCCTGGCTTGTTTAAAGACACAGCAATTCTGCACCTATATGTATATAGTACATTTTAAAGAATGGTTAGTTCTTTGATTTTTCCCAAAATTAACTAGAATAGTTTGAATACACAAATAACTAGTGAAGGTAAATGTGCTTCTCAGCAATAGCTTTCATCTCTACCATGCTTCTTCTAATTATACTCAGCCACAGTTGCTTCACTGGCAAATGGAAAAATAATAAGATAGTTGTGTACACAAGGTGCTGCTTCTAATGCAGTTTCTGGTTCCTCGTGGAAATCTCAAACTGGTCTTTCTTTTTTGTAGAAGGAAATTTAAACTTTATCTTATTAAATTAAAAAATAAGCTTGTGGTATCCGTCTGAGAGTTTAGAATATTTACAAGTCTCCAAATGGGAGAAGGTATCTTCCCTTCACATACAAGGGTTATTAAGAGTTGCCTTCTGTGTGAGTACTGGGCTCTGACCTTTATCTATGAAGAGACGAAAGCTACTGGCTACAGACCGTGGATTTGGTAAGTAGCACCGGGCCAGGTGTTCCCAATGTGCTATCCTATTTAAAATTACCTAGAAGCTCCACAAGAAATTGTTTATTTGGAACTACACTGTACCTTTAAACATTAAGCAAATGCTGTGCATTGAATTATTTCCTTGTGACTTTTTCATGTGGAAAATGTGAGCAAGTTTCTTAGAATAAAGGAATCTAAAGCCCTACACAACTATACAGTGTTATTATTCATTACCTCCTTTTCCATAGGCTCAGGCTCAAGTGGTGCTGAAGGAAGTGAACTATATTGGAACATAAATCCTTTTTATTCGAAGATAGTCAACAATCTCAGAAGATTCTCTTATCTCATCACTGCCCCAGCTTTCAAAGCCTTGCCTTCATGCTTCCCCCTCTCAAATAGGCACCAAAAATATTCAGGAACTAGGTGGAGTTGGTATAAGCAATATAGTACTTCAAATGTCAATCACTGCTAACTTTTAAGTATTTACTATAGTCTATATAGCATGTACACATTTCAAACACTGCATAAAAAAATATTTAAGCTCTTTTGGTATCTGGACTACAGGGCACAGTGGAGCTGTCTAGACACAACCTCAAGTCTTCTGGCTGGATCTCTATGCTTTTGTATGTCCTGAGGTCCTTTAATTATGTAGGATGAGAATATGTTGATGATATTAGGCTGCACAATTTTTCGATCATATTTCTTTATTCTTAAAAATTGGGAGACTCTTAATATTTTTGCTCTTTAATAAAATACTGTATTACTTAATCACATCTGATTTGTATCCAATAGGAAGCTAAGTTTATCCTGTCTTACAAACATTGATGGAGCTGTGAACTAGTTTAAAATAAGCAAGGAGGGCAGATGAAAGTACAACAGTACTGTAACTGGACCAACATGGGAAGGTTCTGGGGTGATGTCTCAGGCCTTCCCTTGTCCACCATGTTTTTGTGCATGTCTGGGATGTAGGTTCGCTAAGGCTAGAGGTAAATCACCATATTAGATGTGCCCACCTCTCCTTCTTTCTCTCTAACTCTCCACTTGTCTTATGGAAAAAAATAAATAGAAAAACTTTAAAATAAATAAATAAATCCAGTTCCATGGCGCAGAGATAATGCACGACTCGAAAGAAACCAGATCATACAACACAATTGTGGTTCAAGTCTCTGGCCCATATAGCCTGAAACAGGTGGGGTAAGTGCATAGGTGATCAAGACTTGATGGGTGAGGTCTGCAGGAAGGAGGCAGAGAAGCCAGAACCTGTGGACTGTACGCCTAACTCTTTCTCTTCCATGTGCATGTATATGAGATTTACCATGAATAAAAAGAGAAACAATGAATAAATTAATTACATAATTATGGATTATGCAATAATTGTTGCAGAATTATTATGGATTATGCATAATTATGCAATAAACATTATATGCACAGATTAGGATGACTGTTTTGTACAAATATTTAACCAAAAAACATTATTTTCATAATTACACATTCTAGTATAAATGAACTATTTGGGCCCTTGATTGGAAGTATTTCCTTGCTGAGAGAGACAGAGAGAGAGAGAGAGAGAGAGGGACTCGATGCCACAATCCTCCAGCCTCCATAGTTTTTTGCAATAGGGCAGGTACCACCACACCTGGAAATATTTCCTGAGAGTGGTTTGAGAATAACATGTGATTCGAGAGAAATTTGCGTGGCTAGAAAGACCGTCTGACAAGCATATTAAAGGAGGTAAACTATAAAATAAAATTGAATATACAAACTGGATAGAGACTGTTGAATATATAAACTGGATAGAGACTGATTCAAAGAAACTCAGGTAAGGGAAACTTACTTAGGGAACCAGTTACTGAAACCCCCATGGGTAACATGAACAGTGTTCAGTAGGATTTCTGACCTGCTTCAGTAGAGGACATGATTTTATTTCTAACTTGCCAACAGTTTAATCTTTAAATATTTTTACTTAAATTGATAATTAAAAAAAAAAATTTTTGGCCCAGCAGGTGGTGTAGGGGTCATGGGAGCTGGATCCCACATGTCCAATTTCACAGTTTGAGTCCTAGACCCAGGGCTTGACAATCACACCAGGCATGTGTACAGACATGCCCAAAATCCTAGGTGGAGAATGGAGGAAAAGGATTGCAGCCTGGCCATCCTGCCTGGAGGGTGACTTCTCACACCACCTCCTATCTCCCATCTCTCTTTCTGAGAAGTGCACACACCCTACAGCAAAACTGGAAAAAAAAAAATTAGTAGGGCCAGCAGGTAGCAATGATGGTTAAAGTGTTTGACTCCCACGTGACCGACTATGGTTTGTGCCTGGATCTGGCAGCTTGACAATCACACCCGCTCACATATATACATTCCCAAAATCCCAAGTGAAGAATGGAAGAGAAGGGATCGTGGCATGGCCATCTCCCGTAAGGGATAATTTCTCATTTTCCCTTTCTCTGTCTTTCTCTGTCTCTCTCTATTGAGAATACCTGCCCTGTGGCAAAAACCTTTAAAAAATTAGTTTGGTTTTTATCCCATCATACAATAAAATATTTAAATCTCAAAAATCCTAACTAACCTCAGTGAGGCATACATAATTATTAATTTTGAAAAAACAATTACTAACAATTTACTCAAGTCCTTAGTGTCAACCTTGAGTTTGGGACAGATATCAGCAAATCCATGACCCCTGATCTAATCAGTCATCCAATTGTCCTTTGTTGCTTCAACTGATGTTTTGAGTACCTCTTCTATATTATTTTTCCTTCATAACTAACTGGAAGCTTTATTCAGAATCCTATTCGATTTCTTAAGATACTATCAAAGACAAACTCTATGAAATCTTAACATTTATGGTTTCACAGCACTATAAAAAATCAAGCTCTCTAAGAAGTATAACTAAACTTAGATTGAATATTTCATTGCTGCATAGCTGGATAAATGTACACTGAATGGAAATTTGCATAGGAAAAATGGTACAACTATACCAATCCTTTCAGAAACAGCGTTTTAAAAACTCACGCCAGGCGTAAGTTTCAAGAAATGAATTATTGGACAGTCTTGTGGTCATTAGGTCATCAAGTGCACTGTTGCTCTTATTCTGTCAATTGAAACATGTCCATTCTTGGATTCGGCAGGTGGTGTAATGGTTAAAGGCACTGGACCTCCACACATCCGACTGTGGTTCAGGTCCCAGACCTGGTGGTTGGCTCTGTCTCATTCTGTCTCTCTTTGGTCAAAATTAAAAAATAATGATAGTTTGGGATCAGCAGATGGCATAACGCTATGTCGCTAGACTCCCATGTAGTCAACCATGGTTCAAGTCCCAGACCTGGTAGCTTAAACTCATACTGGGTGTGTGTGTGTGCATGCCCAAGATTCCAATAAGAGAATAGATGAGTAGGGATTGTGGCATGGCCATCCCCCTGGGGATGAATTTCTTGCTTTCTGTCTCTCTTTCTCTCTGTATTTCTGGTGAGCGCACACACCCTATAGCAAAAACCTCTCCAAAATAATAATAATAATAATAGTTAATAAGTAATTCTTTTAAAAAAAGAGTGTTCATATTTATGCCTTTTTTTTAGTGAAAAAGAGATTTTTACTCTAGGATACATATGTTTGCTAGAGAGACAGAGACAGAGAGACAGAAAGTGAGCAATCACACCTCAGGGGAATGATCATGCCATGATCCCTTCTCCTCCATTCTCCTCTTGGGATCTTGGGTGCGCCTGGTGTAAGTTTTAAGCCACCGGCTCTAGGATTCGAATCACAGTCGACTATGTGGGAGTCCCACGATGTAACTATTATGCCATCTGCTACTGGTCCCAGTATGTCCATTCTTTTGATATAAATAAGTTAAACTTCTGCAAAGCCTTTCCTGATCACAGTAGTTCATTCTGATTTCTCTTCTTGATAAATTCTAGTGTCACTGTCTGAGTCATACAGTTAAATAGTTTTTGATACGTTTCTTTACTTTGGTTTCATGTATTTAGTTTTATTTATTGAACAGAAGTATAATCTCTTTAAAGGCAAAGATCGAACCTTATTTTGTTTTTCGTATTTCCTTTGATGTTTAGCTCAAATGTTTGCCACAAAAGTACAGTGTTGAATGATTCACTGAATCAAATGCCATGTTCTTACTATTTGGTGGCTGGATGACCCATCAGTAGAGAAAGAAAGGGCTCTATAGAAAAAAAAAAAAGAGAGAAAGAGAGAGAGAGAGAGAGAGAGATTTGTTTCTTACTAGAAGTGTACACACATTTAAGTTGAGTTCATAGCAATGAACATTTATTATCCAGACCACTGCAGGTGACATTGATCTCTTCCTTCTCTGAATTTCTGAGCACTCTTGTCTCTTACAGTCTGCAGGAAGTTCACTCATGTACTTTCTTCTGTTGTGATTTAACAGTTCCGAGTAGGTTGGCCTTATTTCTTATACATTAGGTTGTGTTAAATTGAACCAAATGATAATCACTTACATTCAACAATTTTGATCTGCAGAAATTGAAACATTGCTTAGTTCTATCTAAACATTCTTTAAAGCAGGATCTGTGTCATATTTTGTTTATTGGCCAAACCTTTTCCAGCTTGAAAGCTTGGTAAGGAAATGCTCAATACTTATGTGGTCAATTCAAAAACAAATAAATAGCCAAAGTGTCCTTTTTAATAAATTATTTGAATGATTTATAATATGTATTATGTTTCAAATACTTCATTCATTCAAAAGTATAGGTGTATGTATAGAAGTTTTTCATTATACCTATATCTCCACCTACGTCTTTATGAGAATTATATTTGTTAATTTTTTTAAAAAATCAGACACAGTTCTTGTTGCTTAAAAATTGCAGTGTTTAAGATCCTATAACAAGTAAATTAATGCACTTTTTCTCAGCCAAAGCATGGAATCTAGTCATAATACAGAAGCCTGGATTCTAAGAAGTGTGTAATCTGAGTCAGGCAAGTGAGTGAATAAACTCCTTGCAGCATATGGTCTGTTCAATGTTTGATGATTTTCTAGAATAGCAATTCCACTAGCTATGCTGGTAACCTTATTTTAGTGTCTAATCTTCCTGACCACCAGGAAATTTCTCTGTGTGTTTGGCAGAAATGTCTTAGTAGGATTTAAGTTCATTTTTTTTTTCTTACTTAGCCCTCTATAAAGCTATGTCACTATTGATCAACTGTTTCCTCTTCTCCCTTTGCTGCCTGAATGGTGAGAAGATTTAGGAATTGCCATGTAGTTAACAAGCACTAAGGAACCTGCCTGCACCATCTGTGCTCATTTAATACTGTTTTAAAGAAATCTTAGTTTAAGAGAAAGAAAATGTGGAAGTGTTTCAAAGTGATGGAAATAAAAATACCTGTGTACTGACTCAAGTTCGAAATACTGGCCTTGGGAAGAATTGTTATTATAATTAGTGTCAGTGGTGATAGACCACCTTTTTGCAACTGTTTTGGAGAAACATCTGTGAACTATATCTTGAAAACAGGCTACTGACTGCCAAACACAGCATCAGACACCCATAGCCCTCAAATATAGAATTCTGCCTTCGTAAGTGTTTTGGCTTCCTTCCTGAAACTTGTCAAGCATACCTGCCACTTCTTTCTTTCTTTCCCTTCTCTCTTCCTGACCCAACAAGACATATTCTTAAGTGCTTTTAAGACTCTTTTCCATGGATACATACACTCTACCTCATGGTCAGTACTCTGTGAGTAGACCAATTGTAACCTGGTCCCTTAGAATAAAAGACAGGGACCAGTAGATTGTGTAGTGGTTACATCACTGGACTCCCATGTAGTTGGCTGTGGTTCAAATCCCAGACCTGACAGCTTAAAACCCACACAGGATGGAATTCCAGACACTAAGCTGCTTGCAGCTGCTTATGCCTGGGACATTCACACATTCCCACCTCTACTCTTGTCTGGACTTCAGGTTGGTTCCTTGGTAATTTAAAATGAACTCACACACACCCACCACCTGCAAACCAGTTCGAGCTGGCCAGCAGTTCCAGATACCAGGCTGCCTGCAGCTGTAGGCTCTTACGCGTGGGACCCATGGCTGATCCTCTGCCCCTTCCCCACTTGCCTTTGGACTCTCTGAATTTTAGTGTTTTAATTTTTTTTTTCTCTTTGCTCTTGAGGTGTTACTTATTAGATCAGTTGGAGGCTCACCATTCCTTAGAAACAGGGAGGACCAGTGACAACAGTACATGGTACTGGTGAGCAATGGGTAGGCCAACCATAAGAGAAATCACCTTTTCTAATCCCGTACACCTTTTAACACTCAAGAGATATCTTAAATAAGTTAGGAAACAACATATAGATCACCTGATGACTAGGAACAATCACAGAGGTTCAAGAAGCATAAGCAACCAACAAAAGGCCTCTCGCCCAAGGGAAAAATCATCAAGCCTACATTGCCCACAGTCAATACAATGGACATTGTGGACATGTCTGATAAGGAATTCAGAATATTTGTAGTGACCAAATGGAAGAGATGAAAGAGAAAAGAGATAAGGAACTCCAGGAGATGAGGAAGTCCTTTCATGATTTGAAAGAAGAAATAGATACCTTAAACAAGAATGAGATGGAACTTCTAGGGTTGAAGAATGTGATACAAGAAATCAAAACCTCCCTTGAAAGTATTAAAGGTGGATTAAATCAGGCAAAGATCAAATCTTTAATGTAGAAGACAAAACATCTGACCTAGAAAAAAGTATGAAGAAGATTGAGAAAACAACCATGAAAAAAATGAAGATAATATATGAGGAATACTGGATACCATCAAGCTCCCCAACATCCAGATACCTGGTATCCCAGAAGAGGAAGAAAATAATAAGGGCATAGATAATTTATTCCATGAAATCCTGGAAGAAAACTTTCCAAACCTAGAAAGGCATTCAAATATCCAGACCCAAAAAATATGTAGGACCCCGAGTAGAATCAACCTAAGAAGATCCTCTCCAAGGCACATCATAGCCAGACTGTCCAATATAACAGACAAAGACAGAATAATAAAGTTGGTCAGAGGGAAACGTCAAGTTACTTATAAAGGTCACACCATCAGGTTAACATCGGATCCCTTGGCAGAAACAATGCAGGCAAGGAAAGAATGGAGAAATATAGTCAAAGTATTGAATGAAAAACAATTTCAAATAAGAATACCATACCTGGCAAATAAGAATACCATACCTGGCAAGATTATCTTTCATATGGGAAAAAAAGATAAAATCATTCTCTAATAAACAAAATTTGAAGGAATTTACCTACTCCAGACCAGCTCTTCAAGAGGTTCTGAAGGGAGTGCTATACCAGGAAAGCTAAAAAGTCAGACAGAGAGTTATACGAGAATAAAAAGCAACCAAGAAAATGGCTCACTTAGTGATAGGAACAGGTACGGAAATATCGATAATTACATTGAATGTCAATGGATTAACTGGCTAAAAAACAAACAAACAAACAAACAAACAAACAAAACAGAAACCCTCTATCTGTTGCATACAAGAAACTCACCTTATGGATAAAGAAATACATAGACTAAAAGTAAAGGGTTGGAAAAAGATATTCCATGAAAATGGAAATAAAAAAAAAAGGGCGGGAGTAGCAATATTGATTTCAGACAAAATAGATTTCAAGACAAAGACTATATTAAGAGACAAAGAAGGGCATTATATAATAGTAAATGGGGTAATCCAGAAAGAAGACATAACGCTTATAAATGTTTATGCACCCAACTCAGGTACACCTAAATATGAGAAGGAAAGACTGCTGGAGCTAAAAGGAGAGATGGGGGAAATACTACAATTGTTGGAGATCTCAATACCCCATTATCTCCTTGAGACTGATCTTCTAGGCAGAAAATAAAGAGAGATACAGGACCTAAATAATACTATAAATTTACAGATTCAAAGGCATAGAAACTGTATCCAACATCTTCTCTGACCATGATGGAATTACACTCAAGATTAATTTCAAAAAATACCCCTGAAAATACACAAACATGAAAACTGAACAACCTATTTTTGAGTGACTTCTTCACTACTGAAGAAATTAAGTCTGAAATCAAAAAATTTATGGAAACAAATGATAATGAGTTCACAAGTGTCCATAATCTATGGGACACTGCAAAAGCAGTCATAGGAGGGAAATTAGTGCACATAAGAAAAGGATGGAAAGATGGCAAATAGATAACCTAACATCATGCCTCAGGGAATTGGAAAAACAACAGCAAACAACCACAAAAATGCCAGGCGAAAAGAAATAATAAAGGTTCGAACAGAAATAAATGAAATAGAAAATAAATGAAACCATACAGAAAATAAATGAACGCAAAAGCTGGTTCTTTGAAAAGATTAACAAGATCGACACACCACCATTGGCTAGACTGATCAAGAAGAAGAAAGAAAGAAACCAGATAAATCAAATATGTGATGAAACAGGCAATATTACAACAGACATAGTAGAAACACAAAATATCATTAGAGGATACTGTGAGCAACTACATGCCAACAAACAAGATAACTTGGAGGAGATGGACAAATTTTTGGATGCATATAATCTACCAAGATTGAATCAAAAGGACATAGAAAACCCGAATAGACCCATAACAAGCCAGGAGATTGAATCAGCAATAAATAACCTCCCAAAAAAGAAAAGCCAAGGTCCAGATGGCTCCACTTCTGAATTCTACAAAATTTTAAGGAAGAATGAACTCCTATCCTACTAAAATAATTTCTAAAGAATCAGAAGGAAGGAAACCTTCCAAATTCATTTTATGAAGGCTCCATCATCTTCATTCCCAAGGCAAATAAGTACATGACAAAAAAGGGAAACTATAGACCAATGTCATTGATGAATATAGATGCAAAAATTCTCAACATGATACTCGCAAATTGTTTCCAACAACATATAACAAAGATTATTCATCACAATCAGGAAGTCTTTATCCCAGGGATGCAAGGGTAGTTCAATATACGCAAGATCATAAATGTAATACAACACCACATTAACAGAAAGAAAAAAAACATATGATCATTTCAATTGATGCGGAGCAAGCATTTGATAGAATACAACATTCTTTTATGATTAAGACCCTCGGTAAGATTGGTATAGAAGGGTCATTTCTCAACACAATGAAAAACCTACAGCTAACATTATACTGAATGGGGAAAAGCTAAAAGCTTTTCTGCTAAAAATGGGTACTAGGCAAGGCTGCCCACTTTCTCCACTGCTCTTTAATATAGTACTGGAAGTCGTAGCTAATGCAATCAGAGAAGAGAACAATATAAAAGGCATTCGAATAGGCAAAGAAGAGTTGAAAATATCTTTATTC
>NW_006199230.1:2020244-2042571 GCF_000334495.1 Tupaia belangeri chinensis
AAGTGAACTGGACAAAAACCTCTCTAAGAACAGCCAAAAAGCATATAAGATAATGCTCAACATCTCTCATAATAAGGGTGATGCAAATAAAACCCACAATGAAATACCACCTAACCCCTGTCAGAATGGCAAATATTAAGACTATAAAAAGTGGTAAGTGTTGGCAGGGATGTGGTGAAAAGAGAACTCTCCTACACTGTTGGTGGGAATGTAAACTGGTTCAACCACTGTGGAGAACAATACAGAGGTTCCTTAAAGATCTACAAATAGAACTACCATTTGATTCAGCAATCCCACTTCTGGGTATCTACCCAAAGGATAGGAGAATGCTCAGTCAGAAAAGTGCATGCACATCAATATTTATTGCAGCATTATTCACGATTGCCAAGACATGGAACCAACCTAAATGTCCACAAACCAATGAATGGATTGGAAAAGTGTGGCATATATACTCTATGGAATACTACTCAGCCATAAAAAATAACAAGACACAGGCATTTGATAGAAAGTGGTGAGATATGGAGGATCTATTGCTGAGTGAAGTAAGCCAGTCTATGAAAGAAAGATATTGTATGTATCCACTTACCATATACCGACTATCCTCACTCTATGGTAGAGAGTGAAATACTAGAGGGCATAAAAGCAGTGAAAATATTTAAGGAGAGTAAGGCAGTGTGGAATGGGGGAAGTGAAAAGAAGAGAATAGAGCAAGATAGCAAGAGAACAAATAGAGATGTATGACATTAGTGGGACACGGATATGGCTTATTACCTGTTGATGACGTGTCTACTATTCTCAACTGGATAGGTCTGAGCAGTATTTCATGATGGGTAAAATCTTTTTACAAGCAAAATGAGAAAGCGTGATTGACTGGTTAAAAATAATTGGAATAATAATAATAATGATCAGGAAAAACAATGAAAAGATATTGAATGATGAAGGGGGAGTTTAATGTCTCTGTATTGACTGACATGCATGGCATTCCCTTTTGAAAAAGCAGTGTAATATACTGTAATATAAATAAGATTATGATGATGATAAACAAAATTAAATTAAATTTAAAAAAGACTCTTTTCTATGAAGACATTTCTCTTTTCTGATCTGTTGTTTGCATCTGTAATCTAGACTCCGTAATTTACAGTAGCAACAGGTTTAATTTATTCTTTAATTGAGTCACGTGATTTGGTCTCCTCTCCCCAGACACATAATAAAATTCTTGAGGCCAGCAGGTGGTGTGGTAGTTATGGCACTGCACTCTCATGTGGCCCACTGAGGTTTGAGTCCCGGACCTGGTGGGTTGCTTTCGTTATTTAAAAAATGAAAATAAAATTCTCAAAGAGCAACAATATGCATTCATTAACTGTCGCAGTCAAAAATCATTCATCTTTTAAGTCTTTACCAGTCGAAACAAAGTAAGTTTTTTAGTATAAAACACATGCATCAGAAATCACTGGAGATTCAGACTCAATATTTTAAAATTTAAAGGATCTCCTGTAACCATACCACTGCTGGCTCCTGGTCTCCCTTAACTCAGCTTTCCTGACTACCCATTAGTCTGATTCAATTTTTCTAAGCAGCAGAGAAACAACAATGACCTCCTAAATAGATATACCATGACAAGATTGCAATCAAAAATTAAAAATAGAATCTCTAAAGTCTATGTAAACCATATGTTCAATGCATTTATTGAACTGTTTCACTTGTTTAGAGAAAGCTTTAAATAAGACAGTCCTTCTCCAACTGGATGTGGCTGTAATTATAGTTAACTATTTCAACCAAGATCTACAAAACATTCCGTGATAGGTACTAAAATATAGTTGTCTTAGAGCGAGGATGTTGGCACCAGAAGTTCCATGACTTACCCAGGGTTCAGTCTTAGTCTTAATCTTTCTGATCCTTAATTTTCTTATGAGGAATATGGATAAGGGGTAACAGAGACATAGAGTAAGGAGTTACTCAGTTGTTAAGGGTAACTTCATAGAAAAGGCATAAGTGACTTTTGAAGGAGGAAAAGTTTTTCACACAGGAAGTATGCGGAAGCAATTTCCAGGCCAATAAAACATGTACATGATGGAAACATACTAGAGACACTCCATATAGCACAGACCATGGAGATACAATTTCTGCCCTCTGAAAGCATATGTGTAGGAAAGATGATTCATATGACAAATAACTGTAGCCATAGACAGAGGAATGAATTCCATGAATATCAATAACAATGTTCATTTTTTAAAAGAGAGATTTATACTATAGCATGTGTGCGCTCACCAGAGAGACAGAAAGTGATAAATCAACCCCTCTGGGGAATGGCCATGACACAATCCCTTCTCCTCCATTCTCCTCTCCAGATTTTGGGCATGCACGCACATGTGTCCAGCGTGAGTTTTAAGCTGCCAGGTCTGGGACTCGAACTGCAGTCAGCTATGTGGGAGTACAACAATGTAACCATTACACCATCTGCAGGTACCACGATGTCCATTATTGACTATCATTTAATACTCAGACTGACTTCATTTCCTACACTTTACAATAAAAGAAATTGAGGTATAGAAAGGTTTAAAATGTCTACCTGGGGGGAGGGGGGAAGTCTACCTGAAGTCATTAGCAACTAGTTAGTAGTAGAAAAGATTTTTAGCAAAATTTCCCTATCACATTTGTGAAATTAACAACAAACAATTGTTGGTAAGGTATATTAAGCCTTTACTGAAGGGAAAGTTAAGTCCTACACTAATGGAAGAATAGAATTTGTATGAAGACTATTGGGATTATAGGAGTCATGTTAATCGCTATTAATAAAAATCAGTATTCAGAATTTCTACAGCTTATTAAGGTAAAGAGAAACAAAACAAATGCAAATAAGGGCAAAGAATAGAAAACTGTAATTTGCAAAGAAGGGATAACCCTGAATGGACAATAAACATGTAAAGGAATACTCATGCTCATTCTTAATGTAGATCAGGGAAATGCAAAATAAAACATTGTGATAAAAAAAATGAAACAAAGACCAGCAGTTAGCATAATGGCTATGTCGCTGGACTCCCATGTAGTCAACCACGGTTTGAGTCCTGGACCTGGTGGCTTAAACTCACACTGGTGTGTGTGCGTGTGTGCCCAAGATCCCAAGAGGAGAATAGAGGAGAAGGGATTGCTGTGTGGCCATCCCCCCCGGGGGGTGATTTCTCGCTTTCTGTCTCTCTGTTTCCGTCTTTCTGGTGAGCACACGTGCCCTATAGCAAAAGCCTCCCAAAAACAAACAAACAAATAAATAAATAAATAAATAAACAAAAAACATGACTCAAGAGGCTACTTTGTCATATAATATATACATTTGAACAAAAATGTTGATAAATATAGAGCTAATTTTTTGTCACTCAATATGCTAATTATTAATAGAATATATCCATTGAATTACTCTGTGACATTATTTTGACAAAACATCAAAATAAAGCTAAAGCGTTAGCAAGTATTAATCACTCTACTATGAATTGTTAGTTTGAAGCTATATTTGAATTATTTGCCTTATATAATCTTATAGACAATCTAGATAGAAAAAGAAATAATTTTCAAAAAGAAAGGAGGTAGAGAAAATTTGGAGAAACAGATATGTTATTTTTCTATGAATCACCTCAATCTTATCGACCTTTTCCTCAATTTTAGCTATTCTGATCCATTCTGTTTGCTTTTTATTTTCTGCATTGATGTGTTTTCATTTCTGCTCTTTTGTTGACTTTTGGCTCCTGTTCCAATGAAGTTCATAGCTCTTCCCACCCCTCAAAGGGAGTCTGGATCTTCATACACAAAATTAAGTGGAAACACTAACCCAGCTATTCAAATAACTAAGACAAATGCATTTACAAGTCCAAACCATCCATATAATTGCATCTTTTTTTTTCCACTTTACTTATAGTATCTCTCCTGTGAACACTGTCAGTTACATGCCATCTGAAGCTATAATTATGCCCCCAAACTGTCACTCCTTTTAGTCAATCAATTTAACTGACTTCTCTCACCGATCTGATTGGTCAGTGGGAGTGATGGTTAGTTGCTTCAGAATCTCGTAGAAACAGCTTTCAAATTTATGTTATAAAAGCATCTCTGAAGCTAGTTCTGCATGGTTCTCTGATGTGTGTTATTAAAGACTCTCCATGAGTGAAGAGCAGATCAGCTTTAAAACAATTACAAGCATTTAAAAAGTAATTACTAGAGAATTCCAGTGCAAACAAAATATCTATTTTGACTACCATGAACGGCTCTATATAAACATTTCTCTCTGTGTGTCATAGATGTGGCTATCTACTTCACAGAAGATTTAATTACAAATTTGTCTTCCTTATCTTCTGGGTTCACACTGCTGCTTGAGAAAAATAGAAATAGTACAGGTTGTGGAGGCAGAAGAGGAGAGAATAGAGATTTAAGGTTAGGGAGTTTCTTTTGTTGTTGTTTTAATAGAAGTATGTGTTGCTTGGCAACCATTAACCTAAAAATGTATTATTTACGATTCATTCATAATTAACATAATCTGAGGAAGAAGGTGGACACATCATAACATAAAGCTATTCCTTTTATTTATTTATAATAAGGTTTTTTTTTAAATAAATTACACTTTGGAGGTTATCATATTCCTGTAAATTTGGGTATCTCTGTAATATATCTGCCTTATTTGCTGTTTAATCTTAATTCTATAGTTTATACTATACTTTTATGAAGCTAAATTGATATGTAGGATATATTTTTGTTAAATTCAGGTGAATACTCTTTAGAGAATAATAGAAGCTCTCATCTTGACTACACAGTTTGGTAGCCCCTCACCACACAGGGCTATTAAGCACTTGAAATGTGGTTTGTCTGTATTAAGATATACCAGAAGTGTAAAATACTCACTGGATTTTGAAGACGGTCTTTTAAAAAATACTGTAAAATATCTCATCAGTATCTTTTATATTGATTAGGTATCAAAAAGGATAATATTTGGTATATATTAAGTAAAATATTTACTATTAAGCTAATTTCACCTGTTTCTTTCTTTTTATTTTTTCAGTGTGACAACCAGAAAATTAAAAATTTTCCATGTGACTTGCATTATATTTCTATTTGATAGCACGGGTTTAGCTAAGGCAAGGCGCATCATGAATCTATGAAGGACTATTTATTCTGGAAAGAATTGGCATCAGTGGAGATGGAAGTTGACACTTCCATGAGGAATTAAACTGATTACTGTCTGCATCCTAATTAATCTAGGAGCTACATGCAACTTAAGTGCACACTGATACCCACTGACTACATTTTTGACAGAACAATATTGCCATTACAGCTACAGAATAAAATACTGAGTCTATCAAAGTGAACATTTGATTGGAGAGAACAGAGGAAGAGAAAGAGGAAACAACAGAGAGAGTACAAATGCTAACGGGAGTTAACCATTAAATATATAAAAACAAGCAATTGCCTAGTTAGGGACAATTTCAGTATCAGAAAGACTGCTAAGTTCTTGGACAAATTATGTACATAATGCCAAAAAGAAATCTAAATTTTACCTTGCCTTGTATGATTTTGACCTTGTATGTGCCTTACAAATCAGACACAACTGGGGGCCAGTCCCACAGTGGGTAAGAACCAGATCCCGTAGTTCAAACCCTGGCCCCAGCATGTGTGTGCTGGGTGCATGTGTGTGTCCCAAAT
The DNA here is from genome assembly GCF_000334495.1 of Tupaia belangeri chinensis. Classification (NCBI taxonomy): domain Eukaryota; kingdom Metazoa; phylum Chordata; class Mammalia; order Scandentia; family Tupaiidae; genus Tupaia; species Tupaia belangeri. The sequence goes on from NW_006199230.1 coordinate 2,025,924, forward strand.
CCTGACAGGATAGAAAAATGAAGGAGAAGGAATGTAGGATGAGCACACCCACGTGGGAGAGTACTTTCTCTCTCTGTATGTTAGTTTATCTCTCCGGCATACACATGTGCCCTCTGGCAATTAGGAAAACAACAACAACAACAATAATCGAGTGTTTGTACTGCTCTGATGCTACAGTTTTCTTTCTTACTCCTCCTGTCAAGTGTAATTTTATATTCCTTGAAAATAAGTTTCTATGGGGTAAATTCTTCCTGTACAGCAGTCAATATCCTGGGGGAGAGAGTTTACAACTACGCAGATGGTAAAAAGGAACAATGGAACAGAAGACCAGTACCGTATGTAAAAGTTAGTTTGCTATGCTAATCACAATACTTTATCTTAAAATATCTCATAAAAAAAAGAGGCAGAAAATTACCATATCCAATCAGTCAAATTGAAAGCCTGGCTCCTCTCTAACAATTGCTTGTTTGGGGACCACCTTCCATTCTAGTGAAACAAGTGGAAGCATGGTTGTCATGAAAATGTAATGCTTCTGCTTGAAAGGCTAATCCTTGTTGCCGCTTTCTCATTTCATTGACCCCTGTAAGCGGAGTTTTATTAAAATAATGGCATACTTTGTGGTGTTGGGCGAGGTGATTCTTTGTGAGATGGATAAAACTTTAAACCATCCCAAACTTCACAATACCTTCCTGAGTTAAGCAATGACACGTGGTCGATAAATGCAGGGAAACAATCAATCAGCAGGATTATTACTGCTCCTTTATGTCTATATGCATACCAGTATTTTCGCATCAACATAAATTTAGGAAACAGTACTTTCACAGGATTCATGACTAGTGACATATGAAAATATTCTTAAATTTTATTATTATTATTTTTACCTTACATTTACTGGTCTATTATTGTTTAAAGAATTATTCATTTAAATTTATTTGTTATTGTTATTTTTTTTATTTGATTAGAGATACAGAGAGAAAGATAAAGTGAGAAAGCGAGCCACCAACTGGGACTTGTACTTCAGTGGACCATTTTGGAGTCTAGCACCTTAGTCACTACGCCACCTGCCAGTCCCTTACTGTCTATTACAAATTACACACTTCACAATCAACCAAATGGAAAGGACTCAGAGGGCAAATTGTGGGGGTAGGGAGAAGACACAGAGCTTCCATGCTCACTGGCCTATAGCGCCTCAGTGTCACTAGTCAGGGCTTCCAGATCTTTTAAGACAATACTTGTTTATATTATACACTTTAAAATTATCTTCAACTTATTACTTTTTTCTTTTTTGAAGTTTGCTTACTTTTTTCTTTCATAAGTGAGATAGAGAACCAGTCCCCCTCATGGACACACATATGCCTGGCATACTCAGGAACTCTTCTGGGCTGAACTCCCAGAATTTTCTCAAATGAGTCAGCTTCACAGAGCATTGCATTTTACTGCTGCACCACCATCCAGCTTTCTGGGTACAGTTCATTAATGCTTTTTAATTTTAAATAAGAACATATCACTAACCTTCATACATTATACTGCCATCAGTTTCTATCTAAAACTTTTTAAAAAACGGTCAAGGGGCCAGCAGATAGCATGGTAGTTAAGGTACTTGATTTCCCCATGACTGACAGTGGTTTGAGTTTCGGACACAGTGGCTTGAAAGTGACACTGGGCACATATGCCTACATGCCCAAAATCCAGCATGGAGAAAGAAGAAGATGGGATTGTGGTGTGGCCATCCTCCTGGGGGTGGGGATGGGTGTGATTTCTCACTTTCTCTCTTTGTTTCTTTCTTTGGGAAGTGAATACTCCCTATACCAAAAAAAAAAAAAAAAAAGAATGCAAGAAAGTAAGAATAAGAAGAAAGCAAGCAAGAAAGGAAGACAGAGGCGAAGAAGAAAAGAAAGAAGAAAGGAAGGAAGGAAGGAAGGAAGGAAGGAAGGAAGGAAGGAAGGAAGGAAGGAAGGAAGGAAGGAAGGAAAGAAAAAGAAAGAAAGCACTCAGTATAATCTATGGGTGCCTGAACTGCAGGACAGGTCCTTGACCTAACAGAAAGTTCATGCCTCCTGCTCTTTACCCTGGAATAATTTGTTCCATGTTGATAGCTCTAAGTGGCCACACCCTTTCACATCTCTGATCTGGATGAAGAGACCTTTTTTTTTTCTTTCTTAGTACCCTGTATGGATTCCTATTATAGCTCATTCTATCCTGAACTTGAAATGATCTGTTCAACTGATTTTTACTGGGACCAAGTGTGCACTCAAGATAAGAACCATCTGACTACATGACCAGTACTTAGGATACCTGCTAGAGTATGGAGGTATTTAACGTACTCTTAAGCATTTTACAAGATACTGTACTGACCAATTGAAATCCTGTCTCAGCATGAGGTTTTAATTTCAGTGCCATTATTCCACATGCTTTGAATTAATCTTCCAAAACAGGGCTCAGCAGAAGTATGTCATATGTGGATACAATGTATGCTAATGGAAAAATGGACTCGAGATATAATGGGGGAAGAGAAATAAATAATTTTTTTATAAACATATTTTTTTTTCTTTGGCATAGTGTTTATGCTGCTGGACTCCCACATGGCCAACCACAGTTCAAGTCCTGGAGCTGGTGGTTTGAAACTCATGCTGGGTATGTGTGTGTATGTACCCAAGGTCCTGGAAGGAGAATGGAGGAGAAGAGATTGAGGTGTGGTCATCCTCCCTGGGTAGTGATTTGTCACTTTCCTTCTCACTGTCTCTGTCTCTGTCTCTCTCTCTGGCAAGAGCACGGGTCCTAAAGGAAAAAACTTTACAAAAAAAAAAAAAAAAGGAGAAAGAGAGAGATTATTGGACTGTATAATTTTGGGTTGCCCTATAGCAAATAAGAATGTAAATTTTTGAAACCAGTTCATGCTGGAGCCCTGGGGAGGAAGCTTCTCTGTCAGATCTGGCCGCTCTGCAGGACTCTGAGGAAAGCTCACACCACGTAGACGCTGTTTGTCACCATGGGCAAAGGAGACCCCAACAAGGAGAGGGGCAAAGTACCCTCATATGCCTTCTTCATGCAGACCTGCCGGGAAGAGCATAAGAAGAAACACCCAGACTCTTCGGTCAATTTCGTCAAATTCTCCAAGAAATGTTCAGAGAGATGGAAGACCATGTCTGCAAAGGAAAAGTCAAAGTTTGAAGATATGGCAAAAGGTGACAAAGCTCTTGGGAACCAGCAGTTAGCGTAATGGCTATGTCGCTGGACTCCCACGTAGTCGACAGCGGTTCGTGTCCCGGACCCGGTGGCTTAAAACTCACGCCAGGCGCATGTGCGTGCCTGCCCAAGATCCCAAGAGGAGAAGGGAGGAGAAGGGATTGCCACGTGGCCATCCCCCCCTGGGGGGTGATTTCTCGCTTTCTATCTCTCTGTCTCTCTCTGTCTGGCTGGCGAGCGCACACGCCCTATAGCGAAAACCTCTCAAAAAAAAAAAAAAAGTGACAAAGCTCATTATGACAGTGAGACGAAAAATTACGTCCTTCCCAAAGGCGATAAGGGAAATAAAAAGGATCTCAATGCTCCAAAAAGGCCTCCATCTGCCTTCTTCCTGTTTTGCTCTGCATATCGCCCAAAAATCAAAAGTGAATACCCAGGCCTGTCCATTGGGGATACTGCAAAAAAATTTGGTGAAATGTGGTCTGAACAGTCAGCCAAAGATAAACAGCCATACGAACAGAAAGCAGTTAAACTAAAGGAGAAATATGAGAAGGATATTGCTGCATACCTGCCAAGGACAGAAGGGAAGCAGGAAAGAAGGGCCTGGCAGGCCAACAGGCTCAAAGAAGAATGAACCAGAAGATGAGGAAGAGGAGGAAGAAGATGAGGAGGAAGAAGACGAAGATGAAGAATAAATGGCTATCCTAAGTATGGTATCAACATAATTACCAGGACAAATGGATTCAAACAATATTTAAGCATGTTTATGATTGCCCTCTGTCACATCCTAGTGGCTACATGCTCAAATTTGGGGTTTTCTCAAAAAATGAAAACGAGTTTTCAGATATTAGGCAAGTTAATATGTGGAAACATTTGGAGTAATGTATATTAGAACATACGTAGATCTGGAAGCCAGTTTCTACCAAATGCAAATAAGAGTATATAATGTGATTTAAGATGTTCTCAGTACCACAGGGCTGCCACATTTTATCTGCATATTATCTGAGCTAATTAATAGACCACAGTTTAAGCACTTCTCTAAAGATAATTGTTAGTCTGTTTTTGTTTTGACAATGTTGGCATGAATGTCCTTGTATTTAATTTTACATGGGTGAGAAAAGACCTATAATGACATAACTGGGCCAAAGGCCTTGTGCTTTGTTTTGTTTTGTTGGCATTTATTTATTTATTGGTTTGTTGTGATTTTCAAACTGTCAGGTCTGGGACTCAAACTGCTCTCAGCCATGAGGAATTCAGCGCCTTATCCGCCACGCCACTTACTGGCCCCAGCTCGTACTTTTACTGTTGCTAATATAATACTTTAAACCTCTATACTTATGCCAGAAACTGCTCTTGTGCTCTATTTGTTAACTTTCAAAGCCTGCTAAAACTGATCTCAGCAGAAGTTGTACTAATATGTATTGTACAGCTGTGAATGTTTGGAGTACTCTGTTCTCATTTCAACAACAAAATAGTTCTCAATCTTAGTCTTTGTTATTGTGACTTGTAAGATAGAGTTTCTCCTGGGGCCAGCAGGTGCCATGATGGTTAAAGTGACTGATGTTGCACATGGCTGGCTACAGTTCCAGTCCTGGACCTGGCAGCTTGCTTTCTCACTTTTCTTCTCTCTCTGTCCAACTTCAAAAAAAGTAAAATAGTGACAATGATTAAAATTAAATAAAACAATTCTTTAAAACAAAGAATGTAAACTTTTTATACCAGATGTGTCTATAATCAGCAACTGGTTCTGTGACAGATTAGCAGTTCAGTTAAGAAGCTGATATATTAACTCTGGCCTCTAGTTTTCTTATTTGCAAAATGGCAATAATAGGGATGTTGGAAGATTAAATTAGGTATACTTTTAGGGAATATCTCATTTTATATATTCTGCTAAGTGTTCTATGTGCCAGGCACTGTAATGACAATGCATTTAGTTAGCATCTGATTTTTATTTCTTATTGTTTTTTCCCCTATATTTCTGACTTGCTACACTTGATACCCCCTGAACAGTTCTTTTCTCTCTGGTGATAATTTTTCTGCAAAGTCCCGTTATCTCAGAGTGACAGTAACTTTTTCCAAGTCTACTGAACAGAATATTCTGATCATTAAAATATTTAAATTCAAAGGGGAAATTTTATTTTTTATAGATATTAAGCATTCCCAATATAAAAATGAGATTAAATGCCATACGTAAAAACTTTGTGTCGTATTTTCCATAGGAACAATTTCTCATTATTTCTAAAATAATTCCTTTCTAAAATCTCACAGAAATGAATGAACAAAAACCCCATCATTAAATTTTTCACCTGTTAACCAACTAGAATATAAAATATATATTTTGTTATCACCTGGGATTTGTATATTATTGATCTGCAGGAGCCAAAACAACAAAAACATTGCTCTATGTTTCTTGGAGGTAGATACAAATGCTGTTTTAATTTAATTCCTATGTCAATGATTATTCCAAGTTTTCACTCCGCAAAAGTTTTTTTTTTTTTCCTTATTTATAACAGCTTAATATATTTATGTTTTCAAAACTTAAAATTTATTTGTAGATATAATAATAGTTTGGAATGCAATCATGGATTGTATATATTTGAAACTTCTAAATACAAAGTTGAGTCACGATCATTTACAGAGAAATTGGTGGTTGATACCTCGTCATGTCAAGTTGCCATGTCCAATATTGCTCAAATAAGATTTATCTTAGATCTGTGTTTCTAAAATTAATGATTAATTAATTTAATTTAATATAATACAACATGGAGACCCTGTCCTCTGTTCTAAATTTCCTTTTTTCAGAGATTAGCTTTAGCATAAAAAGAACTATTTAAGATTCAAGTTCATACAAATTCCCAATAGCAATCATCTTTTATTTGCAATATTTCTAGTGTACACACTAGTTACTTTGCTATTCCAGAGACATTTTGACATCTTAGCATTATCCATTGCTGAACATGTGAAATTAACATAACATTTTTTCATATCTTTTGGGGAAAAGTTGTCTTTCATCTAAAGATCAGGAATAATGAGCATTTAGTTGAATGACATTCTACCTTAAAGTCCAAAAATGAACCCAATTTGAAGGTCAATTTCTTTCTTTCTTTGTTAATAACAAAATAACTCATCCAATTTGTGGTCAGATCACTAATAGAATCTCAATTATAGTTCCTCCAATTGGTTCAAATTGATAATATCTCATTTTCAAGAATCACCACCTGCAGAGGGGTTGTCGGATGTCTCCATTCATGCTCATCAGCTTTGCTGATGTCCTGCAAGGGAAAGTAATTCCTGAGTAGAAGTTCACAAGAAGTCAGACTCTCTCAGGTGCTAATTAAAAATAGTTTCTGTAGTTCAATGCTGGAGGAACTGAATAAAATAAAATCTATGATTTTAATATTTTAAGAACATCTGCTAGTGTTTTCTTATGCACTGAGACATAACTAGTAAGATCACTGAGTAGGTTCCTTTATAGAGTAGTGTCCACCATCAAACACGTTTAACATGACTGAGTGGCTCCACATTTGGCTCACATCTACCTTTTTACTCACTTGTTTTGCTGACCCTTCTTTTTCTAAAATGTGCTCCAAATCTTCATTTCTATTCTGGACCTCTTAAAGAAAGCCTCCATAGGAAATCAGTTTTTCAGTACACTCTCTCAAGAATTCACATGCACTGTAAGTTAGCACTTTTACATAATTTGTATTTCCCAAATTGTGAAAAAAAAAAAAGTCACAGTTTTTGCATTTGCATCTCTAGCAGAGTGTTTTTATTGGTGGTCTATTACATGTCATAAATCTGAAAATTAGGTGATCTACTCAAATATAGCAAATCAATAAAGTGGTAAATTATAATGACAGGTAAAAACATCTCATAACACTAACCTAATCAACCTTAACCCTGGAAAAATTATATCACAGTGAATCATGATAGTTTTGTTTATGAGTTCCACTAAATATCTATTCATGAGGCCAGAAAATGTGTATTGATTAAGGTGCTGGACTCCCACGTGGCCAACCGTGGTTTGAAACCTGGACCTGGTGACTTGAGAATCACTCCAGGCACCTGTGTGTGTGTCTATGTGTGTGTGTGTGTGTGTGTGTGTGTGTGTGTGTGTGAACAAAATCCCAGGAGGAGAAAGGTAGGAAAGGGATTGCAGCATAACCATCCCCCCCGGGCATGGTGATTTCTCACTTTCCTTCTTCCTGTCTTTATCCTCTCTGGAAAGCGTACATGTCCTATGCAAAAATTCTTAAAAAAACAAATAACAAAAACTGTTCCTTGTTCACAGGTCTTTTAAACTAGCATATGCACAAATGGTAGAATTCCAAAGGATGAAACTATAATTTTATTTTTTCATAATCTTTATTTTTTATATTCAAGGTAAATAGAAAATTACACTTTCAGACAAACACATAAAGCTATATATGTCAGGAATTTTGAAAATTTAAAAAATATCCTTTTCTCTTATTAGGTCTCCTACTTTACTATAGCTGAAGTTAATATCTCTCTCCTAAACTGCATACCAAAAAAGGCTACATGCTTCAATAACTGAGAATTTGGACCTGAAATAACTTATATGTCTAAGTTGTAAATATTATTTAGAATAGTATGTGAACTTGTACACAAAGTGTTATTAAATGTCAATTTCCTCTTGAGATTCTTTCTCAGAAAAATAAAAGTACATTAAAGCAAAATAGAAGTTTAAAAGGACCAGGCATTAGATTAAAAGTGACTTTTATTGCTTTTGTTGTTTTGTTGAGTCTTTACAATAAACAAGTATTTCTTTTTAAATGACATGTTTCAAATGAAATGCAACAAAAAGTATCATCTAAACACAGAAAATATTCATTAGATTAAACATGTACAATAAAGACATAGCTTTGAGCTATGGCTACACAGTTTATGAATGTGATTATTTTCCCTCTCTTTAATGGCAAATTGAGTCAGATAAATGCCAAATTACTAAGCATTCTGGCAAACCATGGTAAATGTAACAAGTTTAACTGATTTATTTATACTGTTTTAACCTACCTGTTTAAATATCATTTTTAGCTTTAGTTTTAAAACACTTTATATGCAGAGAGTAAAAAATATATATACTAAAAAATGTACAAGAGTTGTGGGATGGCTATTCAGGTTCTTGGTGTTTCACACAAAGAACTGAACAAAACATGCCAACGGTGAAAGCAAAGGATAGTTTATTAAGTAAAAGCAAAAGTAGACGCACAAGAGGTCTACTGAGAGCGAGAGGGAAAAAGTGGCTCCAAGGCCCTGGCTGTCGCATTCCCTGGGGCTTATTATTTCTGCTGATCATTGACTGGGTCCAGTAACTGCTTTCATCCCATTGGCTATGCTGCACATGTGACTAGGCCCACTGATTCATCTCATTGGCAATAGCAAGTGCGGCTGAGCCCAATCATTTAGTTCACTGGTTATCAGCTAGAAATGCCTCACTGAAAATCTCTCACCTACATTAGCTCCAGTGGGGACTTTTCTGCCCCCGTCAATTTTTCTAACTAGCCACATAGGCAGATACTCTGGTCCCCTTACCTGCTTCCATTTTGTAGCTTTCTTCCTGCCTCTAGAGGACCTATAATGTAAACTTTAGATCTCTCAATTATACCGCCAGCTCTAACCCTAACTGTTTTCAGGTTATCAAGTAATCTAAAAGTGAAAGTTTAAATTGCTGTTTCCCATTTAGATAAAAACTCCTGCTATGTATGATGATAATAATCTCTCACCTGTTTTCTTCCTCCTCTTCCCCACTTATATATTGGGTCATCGGAAAAGTCATGACATATTATTCTATGCAAAATGTGTTGTGACTTCTCCAACAGCCCAATAGCTTGTCTAAGGTCTTATATCATCAAACTCTACTTGCAGTTCCATTTCATTCCAATGTTATCACTTGGCTTCCTAACAGGCGAGATAAATACATTAGTACCATTAAAGTGTACTCTGACAGGTAGGAGAATATGCTACCCCAAAATATGCTGCTTTGCCATGAGAATTATTTTGGGTAGCAGCAATTGAGATTTAGCGGATATGACAGAACCTCTCTGCCCTGTCGCTACTTGTCTAAAAGCAGGGCATACATCTGTCAGGTTGGTTTTTCTCCCCTTTCTACCAAAAAGGACAATATTTTATGTCAATTAAAAAACAAATGAATAAGTTTGAAAAAAAAAAATGATCACCAAATAGAGATAATTGTAGACCTTTCTCAGCCTAGAGCCAGAACCAGAGGAATTTATGTAACATATTTATTAGCTAACCATAATCTACCAATATTTTTCCATATAGTTTACCTTCTATTCTAGCAATTTACTATCCCTAGAGACTCAAGTTGGAGAAGAAGTTGTCTTCTCCAACTTCTCTAAAATTTTATTGCTTTTTTTTTTCTTTTGTGAAAAATGCTACATAAACTGCAGTTCTAAGCCATCTCTTTGAGGATTACTTATTCACTCAGTTTTCTCCTATGTAATATAAAAGGTACATATTAATAAATCTGCTTGTTTTTCGCTTGTTAATCTCATTTGGGGCCAGCAGGTGGCATGGTGTTTCAAGCATTGGATTCCCACATGGCCGACCACAGTTCAAGTTCAGGACATGGCAATTTGCTTTCTCACTTTCTCTTTCTCTCTCCCTCTGTCTCTCTGGTCAAATTAAATAACAATAATAATAATAATAACAACAACAACATCAGCAAATAAAATTAAATAAATCTCCTTTGTTACAGGAGTCCCCATTGGGAACTTAGGAAGGCAGAAGGAAACATTTTTTTCTCTCACCTACATCTTCAGATTTCCCAGTCCTTCCATTTGATACTTTTATGACATGGACTTTGGCTTTTTCAGTTACAGAGTGCATTTATATTTGTGCGTGAGTGTATACAATGTTTTTGTCATGTCTATATTTTCTTTAATGTCTCATGACTTTTCCAATGACACGCTATTTTATTAGTATTCATGAAAAATAGATTTGGAGTTGTTGACCCATTCTGTTGTGTCTTTGTTAGTTTTTAAACATTTTTTTCCTTTTATTTGTAGTACTTAGGACTTTTTATAAGTTGTCTTCTATTTACTATAAAATATCTCCTTCCTCCTAAATCAATTATTTTCTTTCATTTTTTTTTTTATTTTGGAGAGGTTTTTGCTATAGGGCGCGTGAGCTTGCCAGACAGACAGAGAGAGACAGAGAGACAGAAAGCGAGAAATCACCCCCCAGGGGGGATGGTCACGCCGCAGTCCCTTCTCCATTCTCCTCTCGGGATCTTGGGCATGCATGCACAGGTACCCGGCGTGAGTATAGGGTGCATGTACTTGCAGAAAGAGAGAGATAGAGAGACAGAAAATGAGGTCATCTCCAGGGTGGATGGCCATGCCACAATCCCTTTTCCTTCATTCTTCTGGTGAGATTTTGGGCATGTACGCACATGTACACAGCATATATCTTAAACCCCTGGGTCTAGGACTTGAAGTGTGGTTGACTATGTGGCAGTCCAGTGATGTAACCATTATGCCATCTGCTGGTCCCAATATATTATAGATCTTTTTCATTCATTCTACTGGTGATTCTTTGATATCCATTCATATGTAAGCATTGAATATGTTTATAATGGTATTGTCTCCACCATTAGCCTGGATATGGAGTGACAGAATCTGTCCTTTCATTCACTCCACATATTAAGAAGATAAGAAAAACGTATGCATGTGGAAGTAGATTCAATACCAGCATGAGTTTAGCAAATAGAGATCTAGTGGTTAGACTATTTACCTCAAAATTCTGGAATGAAGAGCATTTCACTCTTTTATGTTTGTCTTAACAGTAGGAGTCCTAGTTCTCCAAATAAGTATATTTAGTATAATGTCTTCTGTTTTTTGCTTAGAAGAAAACCCCAGACAGCTGAGATATGTTAGTGTTCATTAGCAGGTATGGAAGAGGAATGGTAAAAGCAGAAATCCTGTAGGACCTGGTTCCACTGGCAGCTTCCCAATGAGCTCCCTTTTGTCCAATCTCTTCTTTACCCCGTCTTCCAGCACTGCAGACACCAATCCTGAAATCATTCTGAAGTTTATTCATTAGAGTTTCCTCTTGCATTCCTTTGGTTGCCACATTTTATTATCTTATTCTGTTTTTTAAAATCAATTAGACTGTCATCAACGTTCAGCCTTATAAAGTGTGTTAAAATATCTATGTACTCAGGGATCTCTCATTCTTTTTGATGCTGCAATGGGCTTATTTCATTAGTTTTCTCTTTCTCTCTCTCTCTTTCTTTTAATCTATTGTAGTTATAGGATCTTAGAAGAAAGAGAAGTTAAATATATGTGATTATAAGCCATTTTGAACCAAAAATCATAATTATTTCACTAATAAGTTAATGGTTTTCAATAAGATAAAATCAGAATTTTATTCTTTGTGTACTACATATGTATAATAAAAGGGATATGTAATATCAATTCATGGAACTAGGCATTATAAATTATATCTGAAGACTCATGCTAAATTAAATTTACAGGTTAACATACCCTTTAATCTAGACCACTACTAAGAAATATAAATAAGATCTGAGACTCCAAGAAAAAATGTCCTAAAAATACTTTGCCATAAGGGAAGATAAATAATAATAACAAATGCTACATAAATGGAAAAACAGCATAAATTCACCAAATTTGAGCTGAGTGTGGTCTTTCTTCTATTTCTCCAGGGTACCTTGTCACTTGATATTTTTACGATACTAATGAAAATACAGGTTTTAAAGAATTGTGTAAGAAATCTGCCCAGCTGACTCTTAGGTCACATAGCTAGGCATTTTCTATTTGGACTCCATACTCTGTATTAGTAACCTGGCCTCGTATACTTTCATAATGCAAGACAACAGTTCAGACATTTCTCACCCAGGGTTATTTAATATTGACAATATCCCAACATGGCAAGTAAAATATATACCCTCTTTTTACAAATGAGGAAACCAGGGTTTCACTTGTTAAATAATTGGATCTATCTGGCTCTTATTCATAGGGGGCTTCCCCACTCCATAGCTTTGGAAGCTGAGGGGGAAAAAAAGGCTCTGGAGTTGAGGGTGATGCTTGAAAAATGTTATGGCCATGCTAAATGGGGGAGCAGAAGTCTGAGGTCAAAGTAGGGCTGGCTGTGATCTTCCCTCCCTTTCTTGTTTGGGCCACCATCAAGCTGGCAATCAGAAAAAGTGAGACTTCATGGAAGCTTATGGTGGTTTTATCATGCAGCTTATGCATCATGGTCTGAGTTCTAAACTGCATGATCATCTCAATGCAAATACATGACAGCGTGATACACAAACCTCCCAACAACACAGCAGACTGGGGCAAGGTGTCACCCTGCTCTTTATTTGTATTTGGGTCTCAAAAAGTAAATACGATTTTCTATGCTACTTTTTTGTGGTAACTACCAAGATGAATATTTTAATTAGATAAGTTTTATGAAAAGGAAAATTTCATGTCTAAACAAACAGAAAACTCAAACAAACAAAACCAGACTAAAATGACGCCCTACCTCAATGTCTCTGACATGGGGACTCACCCGGACACACAGACCAGCTTAGAAACAAACTATCCCCAACTATTCTATCCTGAACACTTCTGCTGTCTCACCAGCACCAACCTCTGCCTTTCATATACTGCCCAGGTTTATAAAAAACACATAAAAATAATCTGAGTGGAGATCACCTGTTACATCGGGTGATTGTCTATTTTCTCTATATAACATACTGAGGCTCGTCTGGGCCAGTTTTTATGTGCTCACTTCAGCCAGCACCCAGAGCTCATTTGAAAACCATAATTTCAAATTTATAGTCTTATGTGGGTGACAGATTGATAAAGATTTTACTTAAAAATACATATTCTGGAGCCTGTAGGTGTCATAGTGGCTACACACTGAACTCCCACAGCTGTGGTTCAAGTTCCAGACCTGCTAGCCACATGTATGTGTGTGGCATGCCCAGAATCCTAGCAGGAGGATAAAGAAGCATGATCTTCCCCCAGGGGGTGATTTCTCAACTGTCTCTCTCTGTTTCTCTCCCATGAGCACATGGACCCTATGGCAAAAAACTTAAAAAGAAGTATGTATTTCTGAAAATCATATTTCTTAATTTATTTGAAATTAATTTTAAATTTTCTAAAATCTGTTACCTATCATAGTTTGAAACTAACATGGCTTCATAATGCCATTGATAATTTCATTAGTTTTGACTGCTACAGTAATATTTTTTCCTAGCAGAATCTGCTTATACCTTTCAAAACAGGTGTTTAATCATGTGTTGTTTTCTCCTAGACTTTTAATATTTTATAGTGAGAAAAAATTATCTTAAGTTCCATTTGAAATATGGAATACAACTCTACAATAAAAGAGAATGAACCATCAATACATATAACAACTTGGATGACTCTCAAAAGCATTAAGCTAAATGAAGAAAGTCAATATCAAAAGGTCACCCAATGTGTGATTTCATTTATATAACATTCTTAAAATGACAAAATCATAGAGATGGAAAACAGATTAGTGGTTGCCAGGGGCTCAGAATGGGGGGAAGCAGGTGGTATTGCAAAGGGCACAAGGGTTTTTTGCAATGATAGGTTAACTTTGCATCTTAATTGAGTAAATGGTAAAAGAAATCTACAGGTGATAGAATGACTTGAAACTTCTTATACACGTAAAAATTTGGTGGCTTAAAATAAGTATTTTCTCACAGTTCTCACAGAAGTTCAAAATCGGCTTCACTGAGCTAATGTCGAGGTGACAGTAGACCTAGTCCCTCTGCACTTATTTATGAATATGCAACTTGTTAAGATTTACAACACGTGTATACCTTTGGAATGATGACTACCATCAAGAGAGTGAACATGTCCAACTCCCAGAATGTTTCCTTGTGACCTTTTGTTGTTACTGTTCACCATTGCTCCCTCCCTCAACCCCACCCTGTGCAACCACTGACCTGCTTTCTATCAAGATTGATTTGTTTTCATTTTCTAGAATTCTAAATAAATAACATCAGGTAAGTATTTGAAATTCATTCACATTATAGTCTGTATCGATAGTTTTTTTTTTTCCTTTGTATTCACAGATAGCATTCCATTTTATGATTTTACCATTCTACCTCATACTATATGTATACCTTTATCTGCTGATTGATATTTGGGCCACTTCAAAAATCAAGAGCAACTGGATATTACAAATAATATTACTGTAAACATTCAGGTATCGAGAGCAGCAGATGGTGTAATGGTTATGTCATAGGACTCACATGTAATTGACCACAGTTTGAGTCCTGGACCCAGTGACTTAAAACTCATGCTGGATGAGTGTGTGTGCATGCCCAAAATCCCAGGAGGAGAATGGAGGAGAAAGGATTGTGGTCTGGCCATCCCCCTGGGAGTGATTTCTTGCTTTCTCTCTCTCTCTGTCACTCTGGAGAGTGCACATGGCCTATACAAAAACTCTTCCTAAAACAAACAGATAAACAAAACAAAGCAAAGTTCAGGTATGCATCTTTGAATAGACATATGTCTTTACTTATTTTTGATAAATGCCTAGAAATGAAATGACTAGATCATATATATATATATATATATATATACATTTAAAAAATTACCTCTTTTTTGTGCCATTTCATATTCCCACAGACAGTGTATGAGAAGTCTGTCTAATTCTTTCACAACCTATCAAATACTTAATATGGTCAATCTTCTGAATTTTAATTATTCTAGGAGTGTGGAGTGGAGTGTTATCTTATTATGACTTTAGTTTGCATCCCCTAATGATTTATGATACTAACCATCTTTTCATAGGCTTGTTTACTGTCTGTGTATCTTCTCTGGTGACATGTCAGTTTAAACCTTTTGATTATTTAGTTCAGCTATTTTTTTTTTTTAGTTTTACTATTGAATTTTGAGATTTCTTTGTATATTTGGGGTATAATTTCTTTATCACACACACACACACACACACACACACACACACACACATATATATATATATATATATATAATATGGAAATATCTTACCCAGTTTATGACTTGTCTTTATTTTCCTAGTAGTATCTTTCATAGTGCAAAACCTTTAGATTTTGATGAAGTTTAATTCATTACTGTGGTTTATTTTTAATTGACAGAGGGTACATGCACTTGACAGAGACAGAGAGGAAAGGAACAAGAGAAGAAAGAATAAAAAAGCACTCCTTAGTGGACCAGGGGCATGTAGTAATCCATTCTCCTTCATTTTGCCTTCCTATTGGGATTTTGGGCTTGGACACATCTTACCTAGTATGTTTTCAAACCTCTGAGAGGAGATGAGATTTGTCACTTGGTCAGCCATATGGAATCTGACTTCCTTAACCACTAGGCTATAAAGCCAGTCCAATATGTATTATTATACCTTGTGCTTTTGACATTGTATTTGAAAATTTTGCTCAGCCAGAGATCATAAAGTTTTCTATAATTTTTATTAATTTAAGTATTATATTCAGGTTTATCAGCTTTTGGAATAGTAAAAGGTATGTGTTCAAATTTGATTTTTTCATATAGATATCAAATTGTTCCAGCACTTTATTTTTAATATTTCAACTTAATTTACTTCAAACTTTCATTTTTAAAAAAATCAATTTTTCAAATCAGAATGAGTCTGCTTTTATACTTTCTATTCTCTTTAATTTATCTATTTATCTTTATGCCAATATTACACTGTCTTAATTACTGTAGCGTTTGAATGTTTTCAGGCTGTATAGTTCCTTTTATAAAGTTATTTATTTATTCCATGAGTGAGAGATACTGAGACAGAAAGAGAGCATCCCCAACAGGGTCTTGACAATGCAATCCATCACCAACTTCATCCATCTCTTGACTGTGAGTGAACATATCTGTGTCCAGGATCCTTGGAGCAGTCTCTGAACATGGAAAACAAAACAAAACAAAACAAAACAAAACAAAACAAAACAAGACAAAAAAAACTACGTGATTTATTCATGATGAGAGAGGCAAAATCTTTGTGATATTATGTAAGCCACATTTTACTATTGCACCACTGTGGAAACCAGCCACATTAACCACCACTACACAAATTTGTCTGAGGTGGGTTTTTCTAGATGTCTATAATGGAGAGAGTGTAAAGTGGCCGGAAGTATTAGCAAGGGAGGATTTATTATTATAACCTCATTATATGAGGAGATTTCAAAAAGTTTGAGGAAAAAAACAATTTAAGTACTTTCTCTTGTATTGCCAGAGAGTCTGTGTACTCACCAGGGAAGGAGAGAAAGAGAGAGAGGGAGAGCAACACTCCCTTCCCGGTGAGACAGGATCATACTGCAATCCCATTCCTCCATTTTCTATGCCATCAGAATTTGGAGCACACGTGCACACTTCCCTGGTGTGTTTTTTAAGCCACCAGGATAGGACTGAACCACAGTCAACCATATGGGATTTGGTTCCCT
>NW_006199230.1:2042602-2047858 GCF_000334495.1 Tupaia belangeri chinensis
GTGTACTTAGCCACTTTGCTGAAGGGTCAACCCAGGACGAGTTTAATTTGATGGAAAGAAAAATATTGAAGTCCATAAGGATTTTTAACACAACATTTATTTCCCATGAACATCTGTATAAATTGTAAAGAGTTTAAAAAAATGATCTGTGTATTTAATAGTTTAGAGGTTCCAGAGGAGAATGAATGTTGTTGACGGAGGATTGAGAGAAGAGTAGCAAACAGCGGTTTTAAACTGATACTGGAAGGTGCTATGGTTACTGTCATTGACAAGGCCTAGAGCCTGGCCAATGCGATGTAGCTGAGATGGAACACATGATATTAGAGTTGAATTGTATCCATACCTTGCCAAGTCTGTATCTTAAAGTCTTAACAATGCAGTACCTGAAAACATGACTCTATTTAGAGGTAAGGTCTTTGTGGAGATAACAAGGGTTAGCCCTATTGTACTATGGCAAGGATCCTTATGGAAAAGATGAAATTGAGACAGCTTCATGGCCTAGTGATTAAGGTGTTATATCCCACATGGTCAACTTCATAGTTCAAGTCCCAGACCTGGTGGCTTGAGAAACATTCCAGGCACATGTACACGTATGCATATAATCTCAAAAAGAGAGAAAGACGTAGAAAAGGGGATTATGCCATGACCAGTCCCCATAGGGAGTGCTTTCTCCTCTTCCTCTCTTTAGCAAGTACATACACCCTCTAGCAAAAATAAATAAACATTTTTAAAAGTCAGGAAATCTGGACACAAAATGCAAATAGAGGGAAGATGATCTGAAGACATACAGAGAGAAGATTGCCATCTACAATACGAACAGAGAGGTCTGAAACAGATCATCCCTCAAAGCCTGTAGAAGGAATGAACACTGCTGACGTCATGGTGTTGCTTATCTTGCCTCCAGAACCATGATACAATAAAATTCTGTTATTTAGACCATCTGGTCTGTGGTTACAACAAATACAGTGATGGATAAACGCAGCTATCGGAACTGAAATTATGTGGTACTGGAATGTGAAGATTGAAATCTATTTGGTTAGTGGAATAATAAAAAATGTTGATGAAAATAGCAGTGGAAGAAAAATCATCACATTAGTAAAATGTTTGCCAGGCGAAAGACAATGACTGGGATGACAACAGTATCTTCCCTAAGCAGAGGTAGCAAAGTGACAGTATGAAGTCACTGGTCCACATGATCTGCAGTGTGATTTTAGAGACACTATAGGGTGCATGCACTCGCCAGAAAGACAGAGAGACAGAAAGTGAGAAATCACCCCCCCCAGGTGGGATGGCCATGCCACAACCCTTCTCCTCCACTCTTTCATGGGGATTTTGGGAATGCAGACACATTGCACCTGGCATGATTTTTAAGCCACTGTGTCCTGGACTCAATCTTTACATGATGGATCCAGTTCCTCAACCTCCATGCTAGCTGCTGGCCCAGGCTGCCCAGTTTCAATTAAAATAAAAACATGAAGAAATGGTTGAGTGTTTTAAGGTTACCCCATCAAGTGTCTCCCTACCTCAGATGTGTATGGATCTGAAGACTCAAGCACCAGCACATGAACCTAGACATTCATAGAAAGGTTTTTGTTTATTTAATGAGACTTTCTGAAGAGGGAGCAGAACAGGCACCCAAGATCCGTAACAGCTTTAGTCAACACAAGGGTGAGTTGCTTTGACTTAATATGGAGGGGTTTGGTTGGGGGAGAGCTGCTATGCCTGGGCTAGGATTTGCATGGTTCTAAATTTTGTACTCCTGCCACGGGGCAGAGCTCGTGAGCTTTCATATCATCTTCTCAGAAGTGATGTAAGTAGGGAAGGGGAAATGTGGGACTTGGAAGCTGTCAGCAGTCAAACATGAAAAATGAAGTCAGACTTTTATTACCTCAAGGATATAGGGAATTTCGCCAACGATAGGCCATGGCTTTCAAAGAGTACAGTGGACTGTTTACTGCCAGGGTCCTTTTGGTGGCAGTTTGTGTCAATTTGGGAGATACACAGACAGAGCCAAAAAGATGAAATCATGACAGATTAAAGATGACCCAAAAAGCCTGAGCTACTTAAGGTGACGGGTAAATTGGGATGCAGAGCATGTTGGGAATAGCCTAGATGTGATCCCAGGAGGAAGTAAATAATTAGTTCCAATTATGGCTTCCATTTGGGGATAATAATAATAGTAACAGCAACTGCCATATAACTAGTACTATTAAAATGGTGCTGTTTTCCCAAATGTAATTTTTTAATCCCAAACAGTCCTTTTAGAGCTGAAAGACTTTAGAATTAGAGAGGTTACTTATCCATGACTTTATAGCTGGCAAATGTCAGCTTTGGGAACCCAAACCAGGAATGTGTGATTTTAAGGACTATTCCCTTTCAATCATGCTCCACGGCTTTCTTCAGAAGGGAGCCCTGAAACCCACCATAGGAGTTCACCTAGCAATTTCTATTCACTTAGTAGAGAGGCATCTAGTTTGAACAATTTGCTTATATTGATTTGATTCTCCCAGGAAATTCTAACCTGGAGAGCTCAATATATTTTCAAAACGTTTCTCATTGCTCTCTCACTGATGCCAGAATAACTGAATTAAAAGTGAAAAACACAATCACAATCCATCATATCCAGATATTTTCATGTCATGTAACTACTGACTCTGACAACTACCAGATCCACTCTTTGGATGGATACCTCCTCTAATTATATATATATAGCCAAGAGCTGATAGTAAATCCTTCACTGCGTTCTATTGAAGGTTTCATTCTGCAGTGATTTATCACATATCAATTTTAATTCCTGTTGAACTAAAACTTGTCATGCACAATTCTATTCAGGTGTAGTTTTTGGTGGAAGAAAAATGTTTCTAAACACCTTTACTTAATTTTATATATATATATATTTGTAAGCATGAGATGGATGTTGGTGATTTCAGGGCTGAGAATGAAGGTCTATCAAACTCCATACGGAATGAGTTACATTGTCTCCAATGATGTATGAACTGTTATGATTTTGAGTTGACATCTTGCTGAGTCTAAATGAGCAGTAGCACTTTCTATGTGCATTGTCACTTTTCGAAAAATGGTTTCGCATACTTTAATCCATACACTGTGCAAAATGAATAAAAATGGTTCTATAAAAGCAGTATAATAAGCACTTGATTAATTTTATCACAAAAAGATACTAAGGAGAAGCCAGAGGATCATGCAAAGTACTGACGCAAGTTAAAGCAGGTGTTTCCTCTTCAAGGTAAAAAAAAAACAAACAAAAAACGGTCATTTATAACAATACATTTATATCATAGTCTAGAGAATGTGAAGGCCCCGTGAAAATAATTTGCTCAATATTGGGAAATAATTGTAAAGCTTGCATATAGGTGTGAAAAAGAAAGTTACCTGAATAATGATGTGTGACAGAGCAGAGAGCTAATTGTACTTTAAATAATCAAACGATGGGTGGAAGTATTTGGAGATACATCTCAACTATATTGAGATCTTACAGACTATGGCCATGTTTACTTCATATTTTTGTTCTCACAGTTTTGTTTTGACAGACTGTTCATCTATACTATCCGTGCATGTGACAAGAATGATCATGCTCATCCTAATACTTTACATAACCAAGACTCAGAAATCAATAGATTTGCCTAAGGCTACACAGAACTCGGAGACAGAACAACAAATTACTTACTCTAAATTCTACATTTTCATCTATATTGTTTTGTCATTTATGAAAGCTAAAAGGTTTTTAAAATGCAAATATACTGCTGCTTGACATAAAGCAGGCATTTAGTAAGTATTACCATGTCATTACAGAATATTTAGATTTCAATAAACCCCAATATTAATATTTTGATTTGATTAACCAATAAGGTATAGATAGCCCTTTTTAAAAATAATTATGTTTTATTTATTATTAGTTTTCGGGGAGGGGTTTTTTGGAGAGGTTTTTGCTATGGACGCGTGCACTCGCCAGACAGACAGAGAGAGACAGAGAGACAGAAAGCGAGAAATCACCCCCCTAGGGGGGATGGCCACGCCGCAATCTCTTCTCCTCCATTCTCCCCTCGGGATCTTGGGCACGCATGCACACACGCCTGGTGTGAGTTTTAAGCCACCAGGTCCGGGACACGAATCACGGTCGACTGCATGGGAGTCCAGTAATTTTACTTTAAAATTTTGACCAGAGGGACCAGCAGTTAGCGTAATGGCTAGGAATTTACAGGAAAATCTTGCGATGCAAACTCAACACCTCCCTATATTTGCACAGTATAGCAGAACATTTTGTTATTAAAACATCTGTGGCCAGCCCTGAGACTAGTTTCCTTTTCAATCTCAAATAAATGAAACAAATTTCTCAATGAAACAATTTTATACCATTCTTCCCATTTTAGCTGTTTTCCAAGATGTAAATTTAATCTGATTCCTGATGCATCTCAGGAAATCATTTCCACTATCTTTAGATAAATCTGTATAAAACATTAACTTTATAAAAATGAACGTGTTGGGACCAGCAGTTAGCATAATGGCTATGTCACTGGACTTCCATGTAGTCGACCATGGTTCAAGTCCCGGACCTAGTAGCTTAAACTCACGTCGGGCGCCTGTGCATGCGTGCCCAAGACCCCAAGAGGAGAAGGGAGGAGAAGGAATTGCGGTGTGGCCATCCTCTCTCTGGGGGTGGGGGTGGGGTGGGGAGGTGATTTCTCACTTTCTATCTCTCTGTCTCTCTCTGTATTTCTGGTGAGCTCACACGCCCTGTGGCAAAAACCTCTCCAAAAAAAAAAAAAATAATAAAGTGTAAATAACAGATACAAGTAGATTTTAAAAAAGCGATACCTTGCTCATGTCCTTACATTTTCATTAAAACATAACTAAAATACTCCACTAAAGAAATGTTTGTGATTAGCTTATCCCTCCCTCCATTTTCTAACATTTGTTATTTTAATTATTTAATTTTTAAAACAGATTTTTCCTATAGGGCATGTGTGCTAACCAGAGAAACAGAAAGAAAGAGACCAGCCTTTGGCATAATGGCTATGTCACTGGACTCCCATCTAGTGGACCAAATTTGAGTCCCAGACCCGGAGGCTTAAACTCACGCTAGGCATGTGTGTGTGCATGCCCAAGATCCCGAGAGGAGAATGGAGGAGAAGGGATTGTGGCATGACCATCCCCCTCTGGGGGGTGATTTCTCGCTTTCTGTCTCTCTGTCTCTCTCTGTCTTTCTGGTGAGTGCATGCGCCCTATAGCAAAAACCTC
>NW_006199230.1:2047949-2048640 GCF_000334495.1 Tupaia belangeri chinensis
ACACACGCCCAGCGTGAGTTTAAGCTGCTGGGTCTGGGACTCGAACCATGGTTGACTATGTGGGAGTCCAGTGACATAGCCATTACACTAACTGCTGGTCCCATCGTTTTCTATCTCTCTGTCTCTCTCTGTCTTCCTGGCAAATGCATGCGCCCTATAGCAAAAACGTCTCCAAAAAAAATAAAAAAGAAAGTAAGAAATTACCCCCCCTCCCCCCAGTAGGGATAGCCATGCCACAACCCCTTCTTCATTCTCCTCTCAGGATTTTGGGCACATATGCACATATACTCAGCCTGAGTTTGAAGCCTCTGGGTTTAGGGCCATGTGGGAGTCCAGTGACATAACCATTATGCCTCTGCTGGTTCCAATTTTCTAACATTTGTTGTACAATGGTAAACAGAATTTCACCTTAACGTTTGTGTTATTTTAGTGTTTCAATGTGCTTACATTTAAATGGCAAATATAAACTAATGGATGATTCATAACCCCAGTGAGTCATTTTATGACATTGCACAATTCATTTAGTATCTCAAATTGTTGTGAAGTTTTCTAGAATCTGGAACTTACATACAAATTTTTCTCGAAACTAGGCAGAATACATCATTTTGAAACTTTCTGTGTAGGTATTAAAGACTTGAAGATTTGCTTGTAAAAAGCACATTAGCCTTCAAAAGGTATAACTAAGATTTTA
>NW_006199230.1:2048801-2061783 GCF_000334495.1 Tupaia belangeri chinensis
CTCATATTTCCCTCTCAACATTGCAACCACATTGACTTCCCTACGGTGAACAGTGTCTGTACAGCTTCAAAAGGCATAAACAGCTGGATGTGGTGTTTGACTGTAAGAAAGCATAAGATGCATTGTGACAAGTATGTTAAGAAAATAGGATTGCCATGATATTAAAGAAAAAGTTTATTACAGATAATTGCTTGCTCTGTTTATGCTGTTTCTGTAGAACTAGGATAAGCAATTTAGGTTACAGAGATTTATAACAGTTTTCATGAAGATGTATGAAATCCCAAACTTGCGAGTGTTTTTAATCCACCTATAAATCATTTTATACATTTAATTTCTCCCTTTATAAATTTTATGGGAACATACACAGGCTGAAAGTTTAAATTACTACATGTTTTTTGAAGAAGGCAGTATCTCTGGGATGTTTTTCCCCACACGTTTCCTATCTAATATATAACATAAATTCCAAGAGTTCAGTAGTAAATACTTAACAAACACTATGTTATTGCTTAAATACCTGCAGCCCTGTGTGGTATTAGACAAAAATCTGTCTTTGAGATACAACTACAAGTTGGGACTGTCTACATGAAATGAAAGACACTATCCAAAAAGAAAATCTCAAGTAGTAAGTTTTAATCCCAGATCCAAACAGTGTATTATCATCAAGATTTCAGAAAATTTCATGCAAGATCACAAGGTTTTGATCTAGAAATAGGCCATAATTGACTTTCACTTCTAGTGCTTGCACTCAAATCCTATTACATGCTGTACTGTGAATAGCTAGTTGTAGAAAATGAAGGTCTACCAGAAACTTTTAGACTATTTTTCTACTTTGGATTACTAAATGATAGTTAGAGGACTGTAGGATACTATGAAAGCCCTAACTGAGCTCAAGCAGAAACATTCTCATAGTCAGATTTACAACATTAACCGAATCTTTGGGCATGCATTAAGATCTGGTTAGTTGATTATGTCACTAGCGGTGTTTCCTGCCAGTATTTAGCTTAATTCTTTGAAACTATCTGACCCATCTCTCTATATGAAATGGGCAAGATAAGGGCAAACACAGAATATTATTCTGTTCTTTTTTATTTGTTTATTGAATGTGGAGTGAGGAATGAAGAGGTGGTGATAGGTCTGAGTAAGTAGAGCATACATGTTTCTGACACTTTTTCAAGCAGATATTTTAAGTCCCTCTTTGACCAAACATATTAATAATCAGAGTTAAGACTGAAAATTAAATTTGAACTCCTTGAGAAAACCCCATGGATTTGACTCATCTTGTAAGGTAATGAATCTAGTTTGTGCAGTTTTGTTCAGATGGGCTCATTGAAATGAGACTTTGATTTATTTAGCCCCTGTCTTGCATTTTCCCAACATCAAGACCTCCTTGGGAAAATGCAATTTCCTTTTGGCACAATTTCAACTCTTTATAGGGGATCTGTCTTCATTCATTTCTTCTACTTTTTCTTTAGGGAAACAAAGCTCTTGCACTCTGAACACTTTAATTTCTGAAGAATAGCTTGTTTATTTACATAGATACACAAATTAGGGAAGCAGTGACTAACTTTCTTATTTGGCTATGCTTAAAAAGTTGCTATATATAAATATCAAAATAACCCAATTGCAATATACTCTTTTGAAAAGAATCAAGTTTTTAATCTGTGCCTGCTTTAAATAGGTAAGTTTGATGAAATATATCTGGGTTGGAATGTAAATATCTAATTTTAAAATACTTTCTGAGAATGATTTCTTACCAAACAGGCATTTTGCTCCTTTTGTCTAGAATGTTCTTCCATATATAAATTATTTAATTAATTTGATTGATATTGATTATGCTCTTTATAGATCTATGGTATGCCTATTGTTTGAAATATTAAGCTTTCTTAAGTCTAACTCTTAAGATATAAAGTGATATTGGCTATTGTTTATAAAGTAGTAAAGTCTAGTTCATTTGAGCAGTCAATAAAGACTTCAAAAACTTTTAAAAAGTAAATATAGATTTATTTATGAGTTCACATGTGTGTGTTTGTGTGTGTGTGTGTATGTGTGTGTGTGTGTGTGTCTTCAATTTTAAGGGTACGTTTATGCTCGGATTTCATAGGATTAAAAGTTTGTGTTGGAGCAGCAGTTTTGAAATGTTAGTTACGGAGTGTCCTTTAGCAAGCCAGGCAGTCATTATTAGCATTATCTAGAAAAATAAGAGGATAAGTAAATTTTTAAATTTTCTTAGTGTTCAAAATTCTATGAACTTTTTATTTTAAGGCAATGGTTTTTCAATTTCGTTATGCGGAAGAACCCTTGACAAGGTTCATTAAAACACAAATTGCTGGGCCCCACCCTTAACATTTCTGATTCAGAAGATCTAAAGTGAAGCTTGAGAATTTGCATTTGAGAGGTTTTTTGTTTTTTTGTTTGTTTTTATTTTTTCTATAGGGCCCCCTGCTCTTGCCAGACAGACAGAGAGAGACAGAAAAATAGAAAGTGAGAAATCACCCCCCAGGGGGGATGGCCACACCTCAATCTTTCTCCTCCAATCTCTTCTTGGGATCTTGGGCACGCAGGCACACATACCCGGGCGTGAGTTTTAAGCCACCGGGTCCGGGACTCGAACCACAGTTGACTACATGGGAGTCCAGTGACATAGCCATTACGCTAACTGCTGGTCTCGGGAATTTGCATTTGAAGCCAGCTCCAAAGTGATAGTATAGTTCCAGGGACCACATTTAGAAACCAATATTCTAAGGCTCGACTAAAGTGTGATTTTAGCAACAAAACATAGTGTCACATTTGTGAAGTTAATGACAGGTGAATTTATTTGATTTCAATAAGTGAAGAGAACTCATCTAAAACTCTGTGAACCTCCCCCAATAGTGCAACATTTGCAAAATAAATATATTTTTAAGAGGACTTCCAACATATAAAGACTTGATTGTGTAACTGAAGGTTCATTCATACATGCTGAATACACTGGTAGGAAATGATACTTCAATGGAGATAAAAATAAAGGTAGGGAGACAGAAGTGTAGGTAAAGAAATGGTCCACAAACTCTTCATATAACTGCTAAATACACTAGGGAATTTAAAACAATTTTGATGCTATTTAAGATACTATATGGGACCAGCAGTTGGCATAATGGCTATGTCGCTGGACTTTCATGTAGTCAACTGGGGTTCGAGTCCCGGACCCGGTGGCTTAAAACTCACGCCCGGGTATGTGTGTCTGCGTGCCCAAGATCCTGAGAGAAGAAAGGAAGAGAAGGGATTGTGGTGTGGCCGTCTCCCCTGGGGGGTGATTTCTCGCTTTCTGTCTCTCTGTCTCTCTCTATCTTTCTGATGAGTACATACACCCTATAGCAAAAACCTCTCCAAAAAAAGAAAAAAAAAAGATATTATAAAAAGCATTAATGAGTTAAGTGCCTCTTCATTGCTACAATTCATGTCACCTGTTGGGACACTCAAACACAGGTTGTTATCCATGCTAAAATGATACCATTGTTGGTTATCAACTTATGTTTTAAAGCAATAAGTTAACAAAATTGTACTATGTTTATTGCTGTCATCAAAATATAACCGGCAACATTAATCTTCTAGAACTTAATTTCACTTGTATTTTAATTCCATATCCCATAGCCATAGGGATTTATTGGATTTTTTTCATAGGACACTTTATCGAGTTTATGCATGAGAAAATGATATGCTACAGTACTAAAGTAATTTTCTAGTTGATAGTTTTAGTATCATCCTCTTATTTTCCAATATTTTACATACAATAAAAGTTCTATGCTACTAAATTTTGACTTGGTTTAGCAGAAACATGATGCCTATAGTACACTCTTAGAAAGATATTGTAATACAGCTAGCAACCACCAACAATCAGTACCACCCCCTCAAACCACCAACAAAAATGCTTGCTGGGGATATGCCAATATATTACTAGAAACAAGAGCACTACTTACCATAAATATAAATCTGATTAATTTGACTATGTTTGATTCAGAGAAAAAACTAATTATAAAAAACTGAATTTTAATATGATGAGAATCAGTTTGTAAATTCCTAACAATTCTAAGTAAGCTGTTTTATTTCAATTTATAAAACATTTACTGAGCATATACATTTTTTATATCTTAAAAAATATAAACTTAGTTTTAGTATCTTAAACCCAAAAAAGGTAACAGTATACAAGTTAAAAGACAAAAGTGGCCATGAAAATTCAGTGACAATGCTAACTAAAAGAACTGCATTGTATATACAGCGCAGGGGTATCTCAGGGCAGTGATGGGTGTCTGGAAGTGGGAACTGCGTGCTTCACAAAGAGAATGATATATGACTATGTTTGTCAATAATTATGAGTTTTGATGAAAATTAGAGAGGCTTCTAGGAAAGGATATATGTGTACATAGTTACACTGGTCTAAAAGGAACACATCTGTTCAGCTACCTACAATTGTGGAAGTCAAGGAGGGTATGAGGAGATGGGCCTCAGAATCAAGGCAGGAAGTACGTCAGGCAGGGTCTTTCCTGCCTTGGTCAGGAGCTGTATGAAGAGAATAGGCTGAAGAGGTTGAAACAGTGTTTAAAGCACATACAGAATAAACACAAGGCAAAGAGCCTGGGGGGAACAAATCTGGTAAAAGGACCTTTCAGAAAACTGTATGAACAACAATAAGGATTTGATCTAATACGATGAAAAAAATAAAAAGAACAAAATATCTAAAATATTAAGGAATTCGGCAGCTGATCAGATATGGAAGGCAAAAGGTCACATGAAGAATCCCAGATACTTTCCTTAGGTGACCAGGTGAATATTGATGCTGGTGTCTAAGGTAGTGAATACAGATGGAAGAAGAGATTAGAGAGTTGGTTTTTGTATTATTGGTTATACTGAACCTAGAAATCTCTCTGGAACATTGGCTTGGGAATATTTAATAGACAGGTGGATGCATAGGTCTGGGTCACAAGGGGAAATTACTATCAAGATAAATGTATACTGCTCATCAGAATAGAGGGAATGGATCATGCATGTGTGAAGAGGAGTGTATTAACAAAAGAATATGGGTGAGAGAGAAACCCTGGGAGCACTGACATTCAAAGCATGGGCAGTATTGTAGGCACCTCAAACAGAATGAGAAGTATCCAAAGAGGGTCAGAGAAGCCATGAAAAGAAAAGTCAAGATTGAAACTTTTTAAATAAAATACTCTATTATTTGCTGAGCAAATTCAGCCATAGCACAATCCAACTCTACCCCTTTCTCACTATAGTTCTGAAAAATAATTGTAGAATGTGCTTTAATGCAACTTTTTGAAATAAAGAGTGTCTGGCAGGAACAGCCTGGGCTCTGTCTCAGCTCCATCCAGAAGAGGATACTTGTCAGCAACTTCGAATAGCAAATCCTAATGGCCCTGGAATATACGAGGGACTTCAAAAAGCTTGTGGGGAAAAAAAATGAAATGAATAGAGAGGCATGACATTTGTGGGACACAGAATGGTTTATTTCCTGTTGATGATAACGTGTATAGTATTCTCTACTGTACTGGTCAGAGGTTTATTTCATGTTGAGTAAATTCTCTTTATAAGCCAAATGATGTATGTTTTTTAAAATATAAGAATAATAAAAAAAGAAAATACAAATATTTCTCAACATAAATTCCATCAAATTTAAGACACTTTTGTAAGCAATAATACCAGAAATTTCATTCATCACTAAAGAACCAAGCATCCTGGGAGTTTAATCATGTCAATGTAATCTTTTTTTTTTTTTTACACTATTAACTGAACAAAGATGGATGTCTTTTAAAAACTTCTTAAGATTAAGAAACAAAAAGTCAGAAGGAGCCCAATCAGGAGTGTAAAGTAGATGACTAATGATTTCCCATTGAAACACTTGCAAAATTGCCCTCATTTGATGAAAAAATGAACATGAACATTGTGATGAAGAGGGACTCTCTGGTGAAGATTTTCTGAGTATTTTTCTGCAAAAGTTTCAATAACTTTCCCCAAATACCCTTGTAAATTGGCCAATTCTACAATGCAGTGGTGATGTGCTGTTCAAGAGTTGCTGGTTTCCACATGGTGATCACAGCTCCATACCTGACCTTGTCAGCCTGAAACGCACTGGGCATGCTCTAGTGTCCAAGATCCAATGGACAGGAGAACTGGAGGATAGGAATCACAGCATGACCAGACCCGACTGAGCATGCTACTCTCTCTTTCGCTCACGTGTGTGTGTATATACACACTATCATGAATAAAAAAGAAAAAATTGAATAAAACTTAAAAGCATTCTCATAAGTAGATATTATTATGAACTGGCCCTTCAGAAATTCAATATGCAAAATGCATGAGCATCCCAAAAAACTGTTCCCAAGACTTTGTTCTTGACAGATTTGCTTTTGCTCTGACTGGAAAATTTCCACCCATTGATAGCCATTGATTTAGTTACACTTTGTTTTCAGAATATCTATTGGTGGGACCAACAGTTAGTGTAATGGCTATGTCACTGGACTCCCATGTAGTCGAACTGCAGTTCGAATCCCAGACCCAGTGGCTTAAACTCACTCTGGGTGCATGTATGTGCACCCAAAGAAAGGAGGAGAAGGAGAAGGGATTGCGGCATGGACAACCCCCCTGGGGGGTGATTTCTCACTTTCTATCTCTGTCTTTCTGGTAAGCACATGCACCCTATAGCAAAAAACTTCTTAAAAAAAAGAATATCTATTTGCAAATCCATGTGTCACCTATTAAAGTTCTTCTAAGAAATGCTTTAGAATCTTGAGCCCACTTGTTTAAAATTTCCATTGAAAGTTCTGCTCCTGTCAGCCTCTAATCTGGACATGAAAGTTTTAGCATCCATCAAGCATAAAGTTTTTTCAGTTCTAATTTGTCAGTCAGAATTGAGTAAACTGAACCAATTGGGATGCCTATGATGCTGGCTATTGTTTCTGCTATTAGTCATCAGTCATTTTCAGTTAGACATAAATAAAATTCACTTCCCCTTGCAATTCATGTGGATGGTCTGCCACTGTGGGAGTCATCTTCAATATCATATTGTCCCTTCTTTAAAAAAAGCTGGGACCAGCAGATGGCATAATGGTTACATCACCAGACTCCCACGTGTAGTTAACTGTGGTTCAAGTCTTGGACTCAGTGACTTAAAACTCATGTTGGGCACATGTGTGTGTGTGTGTGTGAGCATGTGTGTGTGTGCCTAAAATCCTGAGAGTAGAATGGAAGAGAGGAAATTGTGTCATGGTCATCCCCCCGGGAGTGATTTATCACTTTCTGTTTCTTTCTGTTTCTCCAGAGATTACATGTGACCTATAGCAAAAATATCTATAGATAAATAAGTAAATAAGAGTTATCCATTGGAACCGGCAAGTGTTGGACTCCCACACAACTGACCACTTTTTTTTTTTTGACAGGTTTTTTTGCTATAGGGCATGTGCGCTCACCAGACAGAGAGACAGAAAGCAAGAAATCACCCCCCAGGGGGGATGGCCACGCCGCAGTCCCTTCTCCTCCGTTCTCCTCTTGGGATCTTGGGCATGCACGCACACACGCCTGGCGTGAGTTTTAAGCCACCGGGTCCAGAACGCAAACCACGGTCGACTACATGGGAGTCCAGTGACATACCCATTACGCTAACTGCTGGTCCCCACAACAGACCACAATTTGAACCGTAGACTTAGTGGCTTGAAAGTCATGCCAGATACATGTGCCTGCATCCTCAAAGCCCCAAGGGGAGAATGGAGAAGAAAGGATCATGGCACAGCCATTACCTCTCAGGGGTGATTTCTATGTTCCCTCGTTTTGTCTCTATTTCTCTTCAATGAGTGTATGTGTCCTATAACAAAAAAAGAAAAAAGGAGTTTACTTATTTGAAAACCACAGATTTCTTCAAGGCACTGTACTTCTAAACTTTCTGTATGGCATAAGTGATCTCATCCTTCTATATATATCACCCCAGCTTCAGTATAAATTCAATGATTGCTCTTGCTTCAGTTTTACTAGAATTCACATTGCTCTTATGGGGACTTTTTTTTTTTTTTTTTTTAGAGGTTTTTGCTACAGTGCGGGTGCCCCCGTCAGAGCTACAGTGCGTGTGCACTCGTCAGACAGACAGAGAGACAGAGAGACAGAAAGCGAGAAATCACCCCCCAGGGGGGATGACCACGCCGCAATCCCTTCTCCTCCATTCTCCTCTTGGGATCTTGGGCACTCATGCACATGTGCCTGGCATGAGTTTAAGCCACCAGGTCCAGGACTTGAACCGCCGTTGACTATGTGGGAGTCCAGCGACATAGCCATTATACTAACTGCTGGTCCCTCTATGGGGACTTTTTTGAAACTCATGTCTTACCCTTTTTAGTGACTCACACTATGTCCCATTTAGACATATTAAAACAAAGTAATATGAGTTTGTTTTGATGAAAAAAAAAAAAAACTATCCTGGAGTTCATGAATAGTTGTTTTATAATGCACATTTTCCATGAATCTTTTGAAGATTCCTCATAAAACCCAGGGAAGGCTACTTCCCAGGGCCCCTTAGCTTCAGAGGAAGTAGGGTATATACAACAAAACTCCACCATCTCTGAGAAGCTTTTTTGAGCCTTGGGAGACTGGCTCAACATGAACCTGCAGCTACCTATCTAAGTAATAAAGTTTCTTCCCTTATCTTGCTTGTCGAAGTCTTCTGTTTGACCAGACTCTTGCAAGTAGTAAAAATTGCAATTCAAGATGCAGTGGGCTGAAATGGTAACCAGTATACAGCAACTGATTCATAATATTTATTTATTTATTCAGCATTTAACTATCCACTATCTATCATCTACCTATCTATCTGTATAGATAGGTGCATGCATTCAATGGAGAGAGAGAGAGAGATAGAGGGAAAAGTGAGAAATAAGTCCCCCAGTAAAGATGGCCACACCACAATCCTTTCTCCTCCATTATTTTCTCAGACTTTGGGAACATATGCATACCCACTCAGCATGATTTTCAAGTCGTCTGTCCAGGTCTTGAATTGCAGTAGGCCATGTAAGAATAAAGCACCTTAACCACCATACTGCCTACTGATCTCTAGCATATTTTTTTCTTAAGGTTTTTGTTGTTGTTGGTTTTTGTTTTGTCTTGTTTGTTTTGTTTTTAAGAAGCCAGAGGATGTGTACACTTGCTCGAGAGAAACGGACAGAAAGGAGGGAGAAAGCATCCTTTAATGGTGGTGAGACCATGCCACAATTCCTTTTTCTCCACTTGTCCATCCTATCAGGATCTTGGGCATTGAGGCGCATGTGGCCAACATGTTTCCCAAGACACTGGGTTCAGAGCTCAAATTGCATTTTTGGCCATGTGGGTTCTTGTTCTTCTAGCCCTCAGCATGAAGCTGGCCCTCAGCATATATTTGATAAGTATGAAGGGCCTTCAAAAACCTCATGAAGAAATATATTATGAAAAAAATTATTACTTTTTGCAACAAACTAAAGCCATATGTTAGTCAATTTCCACAAACTTTATTAAGTACCCTTGTATTTACTATGTGCCAGTTACTCAGAATTTGGGCACAGAAATATATACACTTGGCGTGCTTTTCAAGTCATCATGTTCAGGACTTGAACTGCAGTAGGACCTGTGGGATCACCAGTTAGGCCACCTTCTACTCAGAGATATAAAGGTATACTCAATAAGGTGATCCCAGACATTGAGGAGGTTGTAGTACAATGGTTAGAAATAACAATTGAAATAAAAAAGTAATAATAATGAGTAGTGACTATTATGATATAGAAACTACAGATGCAATGAAAGCTCAGGCTGAGTTCTTGTACCACCCTGGAGGAGATCAAAAAGGCCTCCAGGGAAAGCAACATGTAAATGAAAATCTTAAAGGCTGATTAACTAGCTCAGTTTAAATGAGAGAAAGATATGGACAAATTGAGCACCAGGTATGAAAGTCACGATGTGAGTGAGACTATCGCATGTTTAGGAAACTAAAAATTGGAAAGTAACGTGGACATTAAAGTAGAATAAAAGTTCTCATAAATATGCCCTGTGACCATATTCTCCTTGAAACATGATCTATCTCAGAGTCTCTTATGACATACTTTTTTTTTCCATTTTTTCTCCTAATACTACACTCTTGTTCTCAATTATTGCCATTTATCCCCCATTACACAGTCTCAAAATTAGTCTTCACTATCTGCCATCTCTCTAATCTCACCCAAACCCATGACTTTCAGTGGCATCTATTATACATCTCCATCATACAACACTTATGTTTATCTCTAGTCCAGACTTTCTGAGCTCCAGACACGATTATCCAACTGCCAGCTTGGCAGATCCCTTTAAATATCTCTCATCTCAAATTGAACATATGCAAAATGAAGCCTTGATCTTTTGTACTAAATCTGGTTTATGGGCACTGTACCTCATGTCAGGGAGACCCAACCCTTGCGGAAAACTCACACATTAGATACACAGTAGAAATTCCTGAGACTGCAATTTCTTCAGCTCAGTCTCTAAGGTTAGTAGGCTAACTTAGGATAAAAGTAATTTGCAGGATGCCTCTTACTTTCTCTTGTTCTAATTGCAAGTAATGCTCTTTATTCCATCTCTCAAGAGATGTTTGTTCCAGGTCTGAAACCAGAGTTTGAGCTAATCTAAAGCATTTTTTCTGTCTTTGGTATTAGTCTAATTTTGATTCAGACTAAAGACATTTCAGGATGGGAGAAAACACTGCCAAGTTGGTGTGCAGCCTGAGATTAGATCACCTTCTGTGAGCATGGAGAACGTTGGATCCTAGAAAGGAGATGGGATCCTATGTACAGTAATAAAGTGAGAATGACATTTTGTGCTTGGACAGTATAATAATGTTGGATAATTAGTTTTGAGCACAGAAATTAATAATATTTTTAAGCACATGTTTTTGATATGATTCTTAGCCTACAGATGTAACCATGAAATAAATAACATCTATATTACTGCAGCCCATCACAGACATACAACTGTGCATGACAGGCTACTTCAATTTTCAAGGGATATATGTTGTAGTTTCCATTAGGGGAAAGGGATCCTAATCTCCAGTCCTTTGCCATCAATTCTTACATTTTCATTGCATCGATTTTCTCTAGTTTTGTTTAAGGCTCTATAAAGTAGTAGAAATAGAATACTTGTATGAACCTGAAATGTGCCAACAAATGAGTGTCTTGTTCTAGTAACACTCTTGAAAATATCATCTATTAAAGTGAGTTATTGGATTTTATTTTCATATTGTGAGGCTCCTCTGCAAGATAAATTGGCCTAGAAGTCTTAGCTGAATATATTTGGCTATGGGTGTATAAGAAGAGTTTCTTAATGCAAGGGAAGATAGGTTATAAAAATATTTTAATACTCTAATTTGAAGGCCCATATATAATCAATCTTGAAATATTTATATCCCTCTTGTAACTGACTGACCCAGCCATCTGTCTTTGAACACAACGCTGAAATAATAATAGACTAATGTGGATCCAGGAGAACTTGTATGCTTAAAGGTTCTTTAACTAAAACGTTGTTTTTACTTGGGAGTTTTAGGAAGTTAGACATCTGAATACCTGTTATATATCTTGTTTTTTAGTTTTTTAATTAGAATTTAAGTTTCAATAGCCCAGACCTAGAGTCAAGAGAGACTCTCAATTATTCCTGTCACCATCTATTGACCCAGAGTAAGTCATTGAAGATGTAACCTTCAGTTCCTTTTCCTAAGTGTAGATGATTTCCTGCCTGCTGAGACCTGCTCGCCTTAAGACGTTTTTCTGAGTGGGGAAGACTGTGGATTAGAAATAAAGGCAATAACAAACACACAAAGACACTAAGCATAGAAAAGAGAGGATCAGATTGGTCCAGCTTCTCTGATGGAGAAGTTGCAACCAGGAATTGGCCTTAGGTTTATTGTTTTAAAGGGCAGAAAATGGGGCAAGAGGAAATAGAATACAAAGAGAATGAGAGAGAAGGAAACAGAATGCAAAGACAGTTGTGTGGGGGATGTTAAGCATCTGAAGATGTGAAACGACTGGATGTCATGTAATTTCTCTGGTCTTTTTGGGGAGAATCCAATAAACACATGTAGCTTCCTTTAGCTTCATACTTCCCAGCAGTATCAGGTATCTGGTATCAACAACAACAGGAAGAAAACCAATAACAACAGGCAGATAGTGTTTTCATATGTAAATGTTTCTCAATAGTCATTGCTAAAGTAGCTCACACAGAAGTGCATTTCTGCTGGCATCTAAAGGGCACATCATGTTTTCTCAGATTGGCTGTCCTCCACAATCTCAGAGATCTCCTTTAGTTCCACAGTATAATATGATAATGTTGTAAATACACATGCGTGCGTGCGTGCACGCAGATGAAGCTACTTCAAAAAGTTTGTGGAAAAATGAAATTAAGGTATAAGCTTATTTCGGTGAAAAATAAAATATATTCAGTTTTTTCATGATACAAAATTTTCATAATCTTTTGAAGACCCCCTTACATGCAGACATCTCTGTATATATGTATTATGTATTTTCTTGTAATTTCTTTTTGTTATTGTTGCTTTCATATTTTTGCTATAGCACTTGCTAAAGAGAGACAGAGAGAAAGTGAGAAATCACCCCCTCAGAGGGAATGGCCACACACAACCCCTTCTCCTTTCTCCGGTTAAGATTTTGGTCACACACACAAGTGCACCCAGTGAGATTTTCAAGTCACCAAGACTGGGACTCGAAACACACAGTTGGCCATGTGGGATTCAGCCCCCTCAACCACCATGCCACCACCTGGTCCTGTATGTACTTTTACTCACTATTGCTTCCTTCAGGAATAGTGTATATTAGAAGAGTAATTTGTATTTAGAGGAAAATCAAAGCTGTTTGATGCCAAGATCATGTATGCATTTACTTATTTCCCCCAATACACACACACACACACACACACACACACACACACACACAAAATCACACAGGAAGCG
>NW_006199230.1:2071128-2077110 GCF_000334495.1 Tupaia belangeri chinensis
GGCTAGTACAGTCTTGTTTCCTTCAAACATTTCTGCCCTCATTTTTCTAATTGTCTATTGCTGTGTAAGAAGTTTCTCCTAATTATAGGCTCAGAAAAGTCCAGATGATTATTTTGCTCAGCAGTGCAGTACTGGTCTCAGTTTTAAGTGGCAAAAACAAACAAACAAACGAAAAAACAGAGCAACTTGACTGAGGCTGAATGGTATATGTTCAAGATTGCTTCCTCATATGGATGACAAGTTAGCCCTGGCTGTTGATTGGGAATCAAATTCACACTGTCAGCTGGAAGCTCTGGTATGGGCCTCTCCTGCAACAGCTTGGCTTCCTCCCAACATGGCTTCTGTGTGTACTCCAAAGGGGGCATCTTGAGAAGCATGAAGCTCAAGAGGCCTATGTATTTCACCTCTTCTTGCTGGAAGTAGTAGCAAAAAATTTTTGCCTTTCTTTACTCTGCTATAAATGTCTCCCTCAAGAGTCTTTATTAAGAACTGTTGACTTAGGTCTCTAACTTCTGCTTCAGCCAACTTTCTAGCTAAAGTGCAGCTAATGATGAAAGCGTTTGTCTATAATTTCATGTTTTCCCTATCAGGAGACAGATATAAAAACCATTAATCATAATTCTATTGATGAATTCAGAATAGAAATGAGGTACATTCGAGCTGTGGAAACTCAGCAAAGGGGTTTAGAAACTTCAGACATTTGAGAAGGCCTCAGAGAGGAAGAAAGAATGAGCTAGTTCTTTACATATAATTCGAAATAGCCAGAGGGTCACAGTGTGCGCTGGGAAACTCATACACCTATACTGGAGAGCCTGAGTCATCAGGAAATGGCAAAAGTGATTCCAGGAATTGAAAGCAACTTTATCAAAGGCATGCAATTATAAACAGAATAGGCTGAGTTCAGAGAGAAGTAAGAATTTATGTATGACTAGACAATAAATTTACACAGATAAATTTAGGATTCAAGGACTTGAGTTGATAACGAAAGCACTACAGCAGAAAAAAAAAAAGGAATGGAAAAAAGTTTCATGTTAACATATATTATTTTTTCCTAAGTATTTTCTCCTTACCCTTTATCTGTTTAGTCAGATATTAAGGTTATTACTTTTTTGCCTATAAGAAAATTTACGGCAGGGTGAAAACAAAACAAAAGAGAACAAAACAAAAACAGGTAACTGGGTTTGATAGGAAACAAGTTTCTTTTCCTTGAGGTAGAATATATGCAGTTACGAATATAATGTCAAATCTAATGGCAGCACAGAGAAAGAAGCTAGTAACTTTAGCTGTTTAGTACTTCTCTGCAAAATCTTCTGAACAATGTGACACTAGAACAGCCAATTTATTTTCATTTATATTATTTAGTAACATTGTTTTTAGATAGGCTCAAGGCCAGAGAGAAAAAGAAACTATGTTACACCCACTTTCTCCATTTCCACTCAGCATATGGAAATGTAACAGACTACTTAGTGCACTTTAACTAAAATAGTCCTGCTGAGAGAGGCACTTCCCAGCCTGGGATTGCATCTTTCATGCAGACCCCAGACATGCTGTATAAATAATGTATACATTATTCCTGCCTGGATAGGGTGATCTTTCACCTATAAGGCTATCTCTCCAGGAAGTCATTGTCGCTTCACTTGCAGTCATGCTCTTGTAATTTTTGAAAAGGTTAGCACAGTTTTGTCTTTAATAGCCACTTCATCACTGCGAAGATTAACAAGTCATGTTGGAGACATTAGTCAAGGAAACCAAGGAATCCATCCTGAGGTCTTTACATCCCCTCAGACTGTGCAGTAGCACATTGATGGGTGTTTTCATGCTGCTCTCTCTAAATTGCACACGGGAATTGAAAGGGTATGTTTATTAGATATGAGCCCATTGGTTTTTAATCAAATGTTGAGAGCTGCAAACAGAGCTATCTACCAATCTTTAGCTTCCACTGACAGTAATTGATTTCTCATTCTCCTCATGACATTCCTCACAGGGAAGTCATGCCATTTCCTATTAGAACCCCCAAGGGCTCTGTGATGACCTAGTGGCTACTAATTCACCATGAAAAAAAGGGAGTTCCTGAATTAATATCTGATTGCAACTTAGGCAACATCAACCTGAACTAAGGATGAAATACCAAAAGGATGCTTTAGAGATTATTTTAGATAGCTGGTATTATGATAAATAAAATACAATGAGAGAAATAATAAACTGTGTCACTAAATAGCATATCCCTCTTTCACGATTCTCAACTTAGTGGAAAATTTTCAGGCTCTCTTCATTGCCATATCTTAAATCCCCCAAATATGGCAAAGCTTCAGTAACTACATTATTG
Source organism: Tupaia belangeri chinensis (assembly GCF_000334495.1). Taxonomy (NCBI): domain Eukaryota; kingdom Metazoa; phylum Chordata; class Mammalia; order Scandentia; family Tupaiidae; genus Tupaia; species Tupaia belangeri. Next base: position 2,073,455 of record NW_006199230.1, read on the forward strand.
AGCAGAGCTGGCACACTATGGCCTGTGGAATAAATCCAGTCCTCCACCTATTGTTGTAAGCAATGTACTGGAGCACCACCACACTCATTCTTTTATGAGCTTTTTCTATGGCTACATTCACGCTAGAACAGCTGAGTTGCGTGGTTGCAGTAGAGACTGAAAGACAAGCAAATTCAAAATATTCTTTCTTTAGACCATTACAGAAAATATTTGCCAATTCAGGTACTCAAAAAGTAGTGTTTTGCTGATAGAGAAGTAATAGAGGGAACTTGAAACAGCTCATTTTAATATTTATTTCACACTTCTCTGACATCTGAAAACATTTAATATAGATCTTTCTTTAAGTATACATATACTGCAACTTTTAACAAGGCAAATTCAAATGATTTAAATATTACTTGATAATAATGACGATCTCCTTTAATTTTTTATTATAAAGTGCAGTGCTTAACCTGTGTTGGAGCTACTCAGCAGGGCATGAGAGTAAATGAGGAACAGACAGGCACTTGCTTTTAAAAATAAAGAAACAAAAATCTCCTGATGTTAGCCGGAGTTTTGTTCACTTGATTCTTTACACTAAAGGTAAAGTGAAGGACACCGAACCGCATTTCACTGTAAGGTTGTCTTTCTGCAAAAATGAATTTTATGATGAAAGATTGAAGTCGACTTCTCCCAGGTGGTTTTCTCACCCTTCAGGAAATTATTATCATCTTCCCTACCTCTATCCTTATCCTTAGATTTGTCATTGGCATCCAAAACATTGCCTGTGATTTTTACATCAGTGGAACAATGAAGATGAGGTACGTCTTTGTCAGCTTGCACCTGTTTGCCAATTTCACAAGGTGGGAGGCAGACATGTTCATGGCCATTAAAAAAAAAAGTGATAGGATGTTTTGGTAAGAACTAAATCTTAGAGAATATCCACAGCTCAGTAAAGGAATCTCTTATTTATTGAAAAAGTCCCTTTTTTCTTTTAAGACTATTACAAGCACATATATGTAAAATAAAAATAATAACATTTAGTAAAATTCTTCTGCAGCTTGCATATTTTTGACAAACTTTCTTATGAAGTGATTTATCATAGATTGCATTATATTATGATTTATCAATAAAATATGTGAAGGAAAAATGCCAGGGTTTAATATAACAAAATAAAAACCCCTTCTCTTTAATCTTTCTTTTCCAGAGTAAGTCATACAGTAATTTAACAATAGTTTCTTAGTTTTATCAACTCATGTGGCTATAAAGTGATATTTTACTGATGGAAATGAGTTGAAAAAATAATTTGTTAATTATGGCTTCTTTAAACGTGAAGGGAAATGGAGCCGGCAGGTGGTATAGTGGTTAAGGTGCTGGATTCCCCCTTACTTGAACATGGTTCGAGTCCTGGACATGATGGCTTGAACATCACACCAGGTGTACATGCATGCATACCTACAATCCCAGGAAGAGAATGGAGGAGAACAGATTGCGATGTGACCGTCCTCCTGGGCAGTGATTTCTCACTTCCTTTCTCATTGTCTCTCTCCAGAAAGTGCACACATCCTGTGGCAAAATCCTAATGTTTTTGTCCTGACTGATATGCACTGTATTCATGCTAGGAAAAACCAGGTTGTACACTGTCAAGATGTATAGTGATTAAATGTAAATAGTAAAGATATATTTTTAAAAATATAAAGAGAACATAATTGCACATACACAATTTCTTTAAGTAAAATACTTGTAAATCAAGGAGGAAGACAGTATCTGGTCCATTATTATTTCTGTTGTTATTCTGCCAGACGGTTCTTTGAAAGAATAGACTACTATAAGGTGTAAGCGAATTTTAAAATAATGTCTTCAATCACACATTAATTAAGTAAATGTTATAATATGGAATTCTGAGTAATAGAATATTTAAAAATGTATCATCCACACATTTAAGCAACATGTACGTGATTTATTAACACATGCATAGATACGAATCACAAAAATAATTGACTTACCTTTTTTCATCCTTTTGTAATTTGCCATAGGGCATGTGCACTGGCCAGAGAGAAAGACAGAGAGAGGGAAAATAAGAAAGCACTTCCTAGGAGGATGGCCACACTGCAATCCCTCCACCTCAATTCTCCTCTCAGGATTTTGGGCATGTATACACATGCTCCCAGTGTGACTAAGAAGCCACAGGGTCCAGGACTTGAACTACACTTGGCCATGTGGGAGTCTAGCACCTTAATCCCCATGCCAACAGCCGGTCCCCTTTACCAGTATTTTTAATTGTTTAAGAGATTTTTTATACAAACAAAAATTAGGGTCTTCAAAAGGAACATGTAAAATACTTATTATAAAAAAATACATTATATTTTTTGCACTAAAATAAACTTATAAATTTCTTTTCTCCACAAATTATTTAAGTACATATGTGACATTTGTTATTCTGAGAGTTTATATTTCTTCCATTTCGTAATAGATTTACCTTCAAGTATATATAATAATTGTCTCAATTTTTCAAATAAAAAACTTGGGACATGAAAATGTTATAAGAATTTCTAAGAAACAAAGATGATGATTATGGGATTTACTATCTGAACAAGCAGTGTGGCTCTACACCTTTGTAACTTATGTCAGTTTCATCACAGATGTTAATTATTTACTTTAAAGCTGTGACTATACTAAGGTACTCAAACATTTGCTTCATCATTAAAAACCTTTTTCCCCAAATACATTATTTTAAAATAATTTCCAATAGCAACAGCAGCAATATTGCAGGTAGGAAGCTCTAAACCCTGTTCCCTCATGGACATACCAAATATTGACTGGACTAACCTTATGGAACCTTGAAAAGCAATCAAAGGCCTTCAACAACCAAGGAAACATAAAGACATTCAAAACCGTAGAGAATCCCATGGCAGTTTTATTTGCTCTTTCTCCACCCTCTTCTGGATGTGGCTCAATTTTGGCCTTGATGAAGCAGCAAGCTAGTTCCAAATTCCCTCTTTCATGACAAAGGTACTAGAGCATACCTTGGACCCAGCAGGTAGCATGGAGGTTAAGGCACTGGATCTCACACAACTGACTGCAATTTGAGTCCTGGACCCAGACACTTGAAATTCACACCAGACACATGTGCACATGTGTCCAAAATTCCAAGAGGAGAGTGGTGGACAAGGGATTTTAACATGGCCATTGGCCTGGGAGGGATTTATTGCTAATTCTTTTTTTTCTCTCTCTGTCTCTGGTGAGCACACATGCCCTTTAGCAACAGAAGGAGAGGAAGGAGAACAGGAGGAGGAGGCCAACTGCATTTCAAAAATAGATGAACACAGTAAATAAGACGTTTTGAGAGAAAGAAACTACATTTACATAAACTTTACTGTAGCATATTTTTATAATTATTTTATTATTGGTTATTGTTGTTAATCTCTTACTGTGGCTAATTTATAAGTAAGACTTTATTATAGATGTGTATGTATGGAACAAACAGCATATACAGGATTTGGTAGTATTTATGGTTTCAGGCATCTCCTGGGTCTTGGTACATACCTTCCATGGGTAAATGGCGACTGCTGTATACATTACTGAATTATTACAAAGAAAATAGTGGGAACTAGTAGATGGTATAATGGCTACATTTCTGGACTACCACATGATTGACCACAGTTTGAGTTCCAGAC
>NW_006199230.1:2077121-2082741 GCF_000334495.1 Tupaia belangeri chinensis
TGTATGCCCACTATCTCAAGAGAAGAACGGAGGAGAAGGGATTACAGCATGGCCTTTCCCTTGGGAGTTGGGGGGAGTGATTTCTTGCTTTCTGTCTCTGTCTCTCCTTTGAGTGCACATACCCTAGAGTGAGCAAGAAGTCTCTCTCTTAAAAAAAGGAGGGAAAATAGAAAGAAGAGAGTTTGTTTTTCTTTTTCTTTTCTTTTTTTTTTTTTATAAGTATTGGCTAAAACCTTTCCAAATTTGTATAAATCTACAACTTCAAAATTCACAGGTAGGACAAATTCAAAAGAAACTCACATCAAGACACATTATAATCACTGTCAAAAAGACAAAAACAAAGTGAGAATTTTGAAAGCAGCAAGACTAGTTGTAGTGACTAGACCAATATCAGATAACATATTCTTCAAATATAAAATAGTTAAAAGAGACAAAGAACATCAGATATTGATAAAATGGTCAATATCTAAAGAAAGCGTAATAATTATAGACATACTGCACATGAACGAAACATTAAAGCTCAAAAATGAACAGGCAAATACTCATAGAATCAAAAGGAAAAATACACAGTTCAACAGAAATAGTAGATTTCAGTAGTATTCCATTTCATAGAAAATATTTCTTCAGTTTACAGTGGAACGGAATCAGTAACATGGAAATTGTTTAAAAATATGTGGAAATTAAGCACACTCAAACAACCACTAGGCCAAAGAATAAACTACTTGAAAACTTTAAAATGCTTTGAGATTAATGCAAATAGAAATACAATACATGAACATTTACAGGATTTACCAAAAGCGATGTTAAGAGGGAAGTTTATAGCTGTAAATACTTACATTAAATAGGAGAAAAAGTAGGGGTCAGCAGATGCCACAGCAGTTACATAGTTGAACTCTCACATGGCTGACCGCGGTTCGAATCACGAACCCGGTGGCTTGAAACTCACGCCAGGAATGTGTGCCTACATGCCCAAGATCCTGGGAGAATGGAGGAGAGGGATAGCAGTGCGGCCATCCCTCCTGAGAGGTAGTTTCTCACTTTCTTTCTCACCATGTGTCTCTGTCTCTCTCTCTAGTGAGAGCATGCACCCTAAGACAAAACCTCTACAAAAAAAGAAAGGAAAAGAAAGAAGAAAGAGAAAGAAAGAAAGAAGAAAGAAAAAGAAAGAAAGAAAGAAAGAGAAAGAAAGAAGAAAGAAAAAGAAAGAAGAGACAAAGAGGGAAAAAGAAAGAAAGAGAAAATAAAGAGAAAGAAAAAGAAAAAGAAAGAAAGAAAAATACCACACTATGGGGCCAGTCAGTAATCAATACCTTTGAATTAACAAAATAGCTCCCGTACCAGATGGCTTCCCTAGTGAATTGTACCAAATAAAGAATAGTTAACACCAATCCTTTGATAACTCTTCCAATAATTGGAGAAAGGTAATCTCACTGCCTCTGAGTACTTTCTCAAGGCTTCTGGAGTTGTGTCTTCCCAGCCAAGGTTACTCATACTGGCTTAGAACGAACCTCCTTTGGTAGTTTACAGTATTTGTTTTTACATTGATGGAAAAAATGAGACATAGAGTTACCATGGAGAAGGTGTTTATGTAAATGTGTAAGACTGAGTGCTGAGAAATCCTGCCTTACTTAACTTTTTGGTAAGCTTCTTTGTTTTTGTGGCGGTTGTCCTGCCTCTTTAAAAGAAATTTTCCTTATATTAGGTGCAGACTGAAAGTCATTTTTTTCCATTTTTATTTCCCTTGACCTCTACTAATTTTGACTCTTCTTTGACAGTAATTTTTCATCTAACATCTCTAATTTCTATGTTATTTTTTGTTTATGGAAAACTTAAAATCATTGCCCACTATTTTCTTAAATAAACTGACAGTTTTTAGTAGTAACTATAAATTATAGCTCAGAAATTTTTCATAGTTTAAAATAACAAAATTTTGTATATTATGGATGTCTTTTTCTTTTTTTTTTTTTTGGAGAGGGTTTTGCTATATTTGCTATAGGGCATGTGTGCTAGCTAGAAAGACAGAGAGGGACAGAGAGATAAAAAAAGAGAAATCACCCCCCGGGGGGATGGCACCACAATCCCTTCTCCTCCATTCTTCTCTCGGGATCTTGGACAGGCATGCACACGAGCCCGGCATGAGGACAGGCATGCACACAAGCCCGGGGCCAGGATTTGAACTGCAGTCGGCTACATGGGAGTTCAGCGACATAGCCATTACACTAACTGCTGGTCCCCATGGATGTCTTTTTCTTTGTAAATCTTAACAAAACCTGTAAACAAAACTCTGCTTTAGTGGGATTGGACAACCATATTAAAGGACCTAGCTCTTGCCATGGTTAGAATGATAATTATGATTTTTTTAATAATAATTATCAGTAGAATTTTAACATAATTAGAAATCTAATTATTTATAATTAAAAAGTCTGCAGCCATTAGCATACTCATCTGAATATATTTAGATTTTCCAAACCTGTTTTTATGTTTATTCTCATAATTTAGGCCTAGAAAAGAACCATATAAAGTGCAATTAATATTTTTTTCTCCACTGAGTGGTAAAGTCTCTTTTATATCGAGTTTATATGTGTAGAAACTTTTAAGCTTTGTCACTCAATTCTAAGATTTTGAAAACAGTAGTGCACACAAATTCAAACCCTTTATTTCTACTAGAAAGTTATTACAACTTCTTACCAATGGTAACAACTATAACTACCACTAAATATTCAGAAGAAGTTATACTGCAAGTAAAATTGAAGTATCTTTTTTTTTAAAAAGAAAGGCCTAAATGTCAAAAAAAAATTAAAATACTTCTCAAGTAAAGATCAGCATCAAAGTTATGTAAAGTGCAAAGGACTTCATTTATGCAAAATCTGTCCTTTAGAAACAAATGAAAGCCATAAATGAGGAATAAATAGTTTTGTCTCCAGTCATTCACTTTTAATATTGCAACATAATTTGTATTATTGTCTTAGAATTTGTCTCTTAAAATAGATACTTAGTCCATACTTTAACTCCCTATCACACTTTGTTACTCCAATTGATTCAAAATTCAGAGCCTCTCTCACAAGTAACTCCTCAGAAAAGCCAAATGACACCAAGGTAATTGTGTGTAATGGCTCCATGATGATCTGAATTATGTCTCTAAGGCAATTTCGCATTTTGATGCTAGCTTTCAATTGCATTTACTTGGCTTCTAACAGTAGTAGTTCTTAAGAACTTGCATTTTTCTAAGATCCTATGACCTGTAAGTCCACTTATGAAAGAAATAGAATATTTCTAACTTGTTTCAATGCTTAGAACAATTTGAAAAATACTTAAGAAAAAAAATTAATGGCAATGGTAAAGAAAAAGTGCTAGATGAGGCTTACTCTAAAAATTCTGGATTTAATTGCTAACATAAACTTGGTAGTATTACATAAAAATTTTAGGGGACCAGCTTTGCATGAGGGCCCAACAGACCACATGAAAATCAAAAGGTACTTGTTCATGCTGAATTTCGCGTCACCAAGCCAAAAGGTAAGTTGTTTTTTGACCACCTGAGGAACCAGGAAAATGAGAAATAAAAGTAAAATTTCCCCAAACTGGCTAGTTTCAGTTCATGAGATAATGAAGTTCATTCTATTTTAACTCTTCAGAAAAAAAAAGTAACCTGAAATAATTTATCTACTCCGTTATTTTCCTGTTGTTTCGTCTCCCTATCTTTACTTACCAAAATGTAAGTCTGAAATGGTCAAGTCTTTCTTTTTTTCCCATTTTTTCTGTTTTTTTTTTTTCAGCCCAATGTTATAGTCTACTCAATGAGAAATAAGAAGACATCCAGACATAGCCAAATTTATTGGAATTTATTGATTAAGCCAGTGGCATATGGGGGGACTCATGTCTCTCAAAACCCCACAGCCCTGAGTGACAGGAGAAAGGAGCTTATATAGGCCAAAAATACACAATCATGTCCAGGATGACTTGATGATTTATAAGGACAAAGGAACAAAGCGAAGAGGCTTCAGGAGAGATAGGGGGGGAGGGATTTTCTTTCTTCAAAGCAAAAAGCCAGTTATAGAAGCAAAGCAAGCAGGTTAATCATTCCTGAGTGCATGTTCTGATCAGACAGAATTTTAATGGCTCCCCTGGTTCTAGATAAGGTCTTCTGTCACTGATTGTTCCTTAAGGCACCTGGGAGTAGGGCTTCTGTTGATCTTATCCACTTTAGTAGGGAGGGGGAGAAGGAGGCACAGTTTTTAAGATGGAAGCACTCTTTCAAAATGGAGTCACACTTCATTCCTCTCTTCTCTTGGAGGCACTCCTCCAAGATGGGGTCATGCTGGCTTCACTTGTCCATCTATGAAACCAACTTCTGCTCAATTCATTGGAACCCATTTTATTTTATGGGATGCACTGTTGTCAGATTCTAAAATGGCAAATAAAACCAATTAACAGCTTGACATTATTGTAATTTATTCTTGACAGTAATATTGCATAATCTTACCATGAGAGATAATAGTCTGTTTATAAACTTCTAGGTTCTCTTTTATTGTATTTCTATCCAGCCCATAAGTCAGTGTGGCATTTTACCTTCTGCATTGGCTTGTGTGTATGACTCATTCACTTTAAGTAGTGAATTCCTACTGAAGAGTCTGTGTTGCCTTTGCTGTGGCCTTACAGTTATAACATCAGACAAGCCAACTGTCACACGGTTCTGTCTTACAGTGACCACCAAAAGAAAAATACAGAGGCAAATGGATTCTCTTTATGTCTTTTGATAGCTCAGTTAGATGCTAGTACTGGAAGCATAAATTGTTATTCTGAATTAGTCACACGTGTGTGTTCTAATGTTTATTACTGTAATCTTGATCTAGAATAAAGATAGTTACAGCTTTCTGCTTGTGGACGCTGCTGGGAAAGCATTCTTGAACTCTCTCTTAAGTTGGAGTCTCCCAAAGAGCTGGAACACCTGTGGAAACTCTTTATTGGAGGGTTGAGCCTTGAAACAACTGATGAGAGCCTGACGAGCCATTTTGAGCAATGGGGACACTCATGGACTGAGTGGTAATGCGAGATCCAAACACCAAGCACTCCAGAGTTTGTCACGTCTGCCACTGTGGAGGAGGTGGATGCAGCCATGAATGCAAGGCCACACAATGTGGATGGAAGAGTTGTGGAACCAAAGAGGGCTGTCTCAAGAGAAGATTCTCAAAGACTGGGTGCCCACTTAACTGTGAAAAAGATATTTGTTGGTGGCATTAAAGAAGAAACTGAGAAACATCACCTAAGAGATTATTTTGAACAGTATGGTAAAATTGAGGTGATTGAAATCATGGAGGCAGTGGCAAGAAAAGGAGCTTTGCTTTTATAACCTTTGATGATCATGACTCTGTGGATAAGATTGTCATTCAGAAATACTGTACTGTGGGACCAGCAGTTAGCGTAATGGCTATGTCGCAGGACTCCCACGTAGTCAACTGTGGTTCGTGTCCCGGACCCGGTGGCTTAAACTCACGTGTGTGTGCGTGTGTGTGCGTGCCCAAGATCCCGAGAGGAGAATAGAGGAGAAGGGATTGCGGCGTGGCCATCCCCCCTGGGGGGTGATTTCTCGCTTTTTATCTCTCTGTCTGTCTGGCGAGTGCGC
>NW_006199230.1:2082764-2083183 GCF_000334495.1 Tupaia belangeri chinensis
AAAAAAAAAAAAAACTCTCAAAAAAAAAAAAAAAAGAAAGAAAGAAATACAGTACTGTGAATGACCACAACTGTAAAGTAAGGAAAGCTCTGTCCAAACAAGAAATGGCTAGTGCTTCCTCCAGCCCTAGAGGTCGAAGTGGTTCTGGAAACTTCGGTGGTGGTCGAGGAGGTGGTTTTGGTGGTAATGACAACTTTGGTCGTGGAGGAAACTTCAGTGGTCGTGGTGGCTTTGGTGGCAGCCGTGGTGGTGGTGGATATGGTGGAAGTGGGGATGGCTATAATGGGTTTGGTAATGATGGAAGCAGTTCTGGAGGTGGTGGAAGCTACAATGATTTTTGGCAATTACAACAATCAGTCTTCAAATTTTGGACCCATGAAGGGTGGCAACTTTGGAGGCAGAAGCTCTGGCCCTTATGG
>NW_006199230.1:2083341-2083742 GCF_000334495.1 Tupaia belangeri chinensis
AGAGTGGACAGGGAAGCTACAGGCTACAACAGATTGTGAAGTTGCCAAGCACAGTGGTGGTAGGGCCTAGCTGCTACAAAGAAGACATGTTTTAGACAACCCTCATGTGTATGGGCAAAAAATATGAAGACTGTATTTGTTTAATAGGTTATTTTAATTTCTGTTCTGTGGAAAGTATAAAGCATTCCAATAAAGGGTTTTAATGTAAATTTTTTTTTTGCACCCATGCTATTGATTGCTAAATGTAATAGTCTGATCATGATGATGAATAAATGTGTCTTTTAAGATTTTGTTTGTTTGCTTGTTTTTGAGAGGTTTTTGCTATAGGGTGAGTGCGATCACCAGAAAGACATAGAGAGACAGAGAGACAGAAAGCGAGAAATCACCCCCCAGGGGGATGG
>NW_006199230.1:2083923-2090675 GCF_000334495.1 Tupaia belangeri chinensis
AAAGATAGTTACACAAAAATTTAAATATATATGTATAAATATACATACATACACACACACACACACACACACACACACACACACACAGAGGCTGGAAAACTGTGAAGAAAAATTTGTGACTTGTCAACCTGCTTCCGGGTTGTGGTTACTCTCTACTAAGTATGTTACACACTGTCACGAGATACTCTTTCCTAAGATAGTTCCAGGTTTGTAATTTCTTTTCAGCCGATTGTGAATCATGCTGAACTGACTACAGACATCGCTGCAATAAGTTGCTTCTGACAGCTTCTGCTAATTAATTTTCACCTAAACTTGTCCCTTTCCTCACTTCTCTAAGACCCTCCTATGTTAATTATTTCCCAGTATAAACTCTTTCAGAACCACTTACATGTGTTATAAAGACCTTAGTTATTCAGAGTTGGCAGACATGTTATTTCCATCTGGTCATACTGCTGATGGGTCTGTCTGCCTGCCCTAGGGGCTAACCCTTATTCAATACTAGCTTTGTGAAACCAATAAATCCACTTCTTCATTATAACTCTTACTTTATATTTGTACTTTTGGGTCTGATATTTACATATATAGCCTTCACTACCATATGCATGGGATACCTGCAGAACTAGATTCAAATACTATGAGACTTGAAGCTTAAATAAGTATCAAATCCTATCTTTAAAAAATGAAAAGCTTAAAAAGTCAAATACAAGCATGAGCATTTAGAGTAAACAAGAAATAATAAAATGCAAATTTAAAAAGAACTGTTATTTACTACAAGCATCATAACATCAAGAAAATGTTTTTTATTACTTGTGTCTAACATAATTCTAAAAATTTGATTTTATATTTTAATGTGCATTTTTGTTGTCTCTAAATAGAACTATTGTTTTACAATATTTTTTCGTTAAGAGAATATAAAGATAGTTGTCTTTCATCTCACATGAGATGATTGAATTTTGCTATTATTATATCGTAGATAGTTGTACAGTTCTAGGGTCTTCACACTAATACAATACGTGTAAGTGGTCCACATGAAATGATGTATTGGATTTTGTTGTTTTTATAATTATTGTTGTTGATCGTTGGGATGTACGCTCTTCAACACAGACACACTTTTCCTAATAGTACTGGTATAGGTGTTGGGCTACACACTCATAAATTCTAGGAAGTCTTATTCTGCATGGTTTCCAAAACAGAATAAAAGTTATTGCATTGAAAAAAAGTTATTGCTTTGTGGGAACCAGCAGGTAACGTAATGGCTATGTCGCTGGACTCCCATGTAGTTCACCACGGTTCGCGTCCCGGACCCGGTGGCTTAAAACTCACTCCGGGTGCATGTGCATGCATGCCCAAGATCCCGAGAGGAGAATGGAGGAGAAGGGATTGCGGCGTGGCCATCCCCCTGGGGGGTGATTTCTCGCTTTCTGTTTCTCTGTCTCTGTCTGGCAAGCGCATGTGCCCTATAGCGAAAACCTCTCCAAAAAAAAAAAAAAGTTATTGCTTTGTGCATTTAAAGTTATATATCGGGTCTATATTCCTAACAGAACTTTTGTTTCTAGCTGACATTGTTAAAACCCTAAACACTGGGGCCGGTAGGTAGCGTGACAGTTAAAGGCGCTGGAGTCCCATATGGCCAACTCGTTTGAGTCTCAGACCTGGTGACTTACTTTCTCACTTTCTCTCTCTCTCTCTCACTCACTCACTCCCTCTCACTCTGTCCTCTCTGGTCAAATTTTAAAATAAGCAAAATAAGTACATTAAGCTAAACAAAATAATTCTTTAAAAAAATGTAAAAACCTGAACATTTACTCAACCTTTTTATATACTTGGTGATAAGAAGAATGCTTTGAGGCCAGCAGGTGGTGTAGAGTCATGGCACTGTACTCCCATGTGGCCGGCTATACTTTGAAACCCAGACCCAGCAGCTTGAAACTCATGCTGGGCATGTATGTGTGCGTGCCCAAGATCCCGAGAGGAGAAGGGAGAAGGGATGGCAGCATGGCCATCCTCCTGTTTTTTGTTTGTTTGTTTGTTTTACTTTTTCTGCATCTCTCCATGTTTTTGGTGAGTGCACATGATCTAAATAAATAAATAAATAAGCTCTACACAGTAACTTATGGTTTCATACATTTTAGTCCCTTTTTCATCTGCACTTTATGAATATTTCTGGTGATGTTATCTAGCAAGGGTTCATGCCCACCACACATAGAAGCCAGTACTACAGCATCTGTTTTTGAGAAAGGAAGTCTTCTTGGAAGGAGGCAGTTTCAAATCTGTCAAAGCTTGGGTCCAGACCAGTTTTCTTTCTTTTTTTTTTTTTTTTTTGAGAGAGATTTTCACTGTAGGGCACGTGCGCTCGCCAGACAGACAGAGAGAGACATAGAGACAGAAAGTGAGAAATCACCCCCCAGGGGGGATGGTCACGCCGCAATCCCTTCTCCTCCATTCTCCTCTCGGGATCTTGGGTACGCACACACACGCGCCTGGCGTGAGTTTTTTAAGCCACCGGGTCCAGGACACGAACCGCGGTCGACTACGTGGGAGTCCAGCAACATAGCCATTACGCTAACTGCTGGTTCTCAGACCAGTTTTCTAAGAGACTGGGAATGGAATGTGAGAGAAGGCAAAGGGAATTTTTATGAATGTTCATGAGCAAAACTTTAGTACATGTTCGGTCGTTACATATAGTATCATACATCGTATGTGTGCTTTGAGGTAGAGACTACATTGAACTGTAAGGAATTTGGCTCTCCATGTTGGAAGGTGAGAACTAGAACACAAGTGTGTTTTATCTGCAGTCCCTGTAAAGCTGGCTGAAATTGGCCTGTGGTCCAGGGTTTCTTACTAGAGAAGGGTGTCTGTGAAGCTGAACATTTACCCAATGAGAATCACTTTTTTAATCACTGACCAGTTGGAGGTTAACAGGAAAACTACTTGACTGTGGGGTAGAAATCTTGTAACCTTTTCCAGTTGAGGACGAGATTTTTATGCATGTGTTCAACCTGCAAAACAACCTGAAAACCTGCTAATAAATGATATTTGTGCAGGCTAATTGCCTTGGATGCGTTGTGAATTTTATGTCTGGTTTCAGTGTCTAACTACTGTTGATAATGACGTTTCAGATGACGTCTAGCGTTGCACCTTTGGGCCTTGATGCTGGGGCAGCACTTTCAGGGGAAAGCAGGTACATTCCTGGAAACCAAGACCACCCTTGGACAGATGAAAACCATATCCAACTGAATCATGATCATCTCAACTCAATATCTTTTAGCTGAATTTTCTTCTCTTTATTTTTTATTGTTAGAGCATGGATGCACCCAAGACAGAAAGAAAGAGAGCGAGCAAGAGAGCACACTTGGCAGGTCTTACCATTTCGTGATCCTCTTTCCACACTTTTCAGAATCTTTGGGTGCGTAGGTGTGAACCTGGCATGTTTTCAGGCCAACCTGACCTTTGAACCTATGGTCAGCTGTGTGGTTTCAGCCCTCAGTCCAGTATGCTACAGAGTATGCCACCTAGGTTAGGCCCCTTATTTGAACTTTTACAATGTCTATGATCATATCATACCAATAAGTAGAACAAGGACTACAGTATGCTCAAAGTTATGGTAAAAAGAAGAGGAGACTTAACTAATTGAAGCAAGAATATCTTTTTTTTTGGAGAGTTTTTTTTTTTTTTTCTTGCTATAGGGCGCGTGCGCTCGCCTGACAGAGAGAGACAGAGAGATAGAAAGTGAGAAATCACACCCCATGGGGGATGGCCATGCTGCAATCCCTTCTCCTCCATTCTCCTCTCGACATCTTGGGCACGCATGCACACATGCCCGGTGTGAGTTTAAGCCACCGGGTCCAGGACTCAAACGGCGGTCGACTATATGGGTGTTCAGAGACATAGCCATTACGCCAACTGCTGGTCCCTGAAGCAAGAATATCTTAATTTTGTGAATTTGGCAAGTCCATGTGACGTGATCATAATTCTATGGCTCATCTCAGAGTTTATGCAAGTGTTACAATAAATAAGCCTCTGAGTGTACACAATGTTTTCAGCACTTGATTGGCCATTTTATATATAATATCTCATCTTATTTTTCAATAACTCTTAGAATTTTGGAAATCTTCCTATCTTATATATCAAAATTGAAGAATAAGTTACATAATCTCTATGTATATGTTAGTTCTTTGGGAAAGTCATGATGTATTTTCTTATGTAAAAATGGGTCATGACTTTCTCAGTGATCCAATACAAGTAGAAAATGATTAAATCAGAACTTAAGCCAGGTCTAGGTTTCCCTAAAGCTTATATTAGGCTCTTAATTTAGATGAGTCAGACATTAGTGGGTACGGAAACTAATTCTTAATTCTTCATACAAAGCAAATTTTGGGGGGGCCAGCAGGTGGCATAGAGGTCAAGGTGGCTGGATCCTACATAGTTGACTGTGTCCCAGACCCAGTAGCTTGAAAATTACCCTGGGCACTTGTGAGTGTGTGACTAAAATCTGGAAAAGAGACTGGAGGAGGAAGAATTGCAGCATGGCCATCCCCTGGGAAGTGAGGGTGATTTCTTACTTTCACTCTCTCTCTCTCCAGTGAAAGCTCACAACTTATGGGAGGGAAAAAAAAAGCAGATTTCTGATCCACACCCTAATAGTCTCAGGTGATGCTCATGGTGGTGGTCTGAGGACAACGCACTGAAAAACACTGCTTTACATCAATTTGCTCTGATATACTGTAATTCCATAATGCTTATTAAAACTGAATGTGATGCAAGAAGTTGCCTACCTAGTTAGAACTCTTTGATAACCTTGAGCTGAGATAAGAATTCTTGACCAAAACTTGTTTCAATCACGGGAATAAAAAAACAAAACAAAGCAAAAAAATCTTTTACAGAGAGTTGAAGAATTTTGATTAAAGGGAACCAGCAGTTAGCGTAATGGCTATGTCGCTAGACTCCCACGTAGTTGACCGTGGTTTGCGTCCTGGACCCGGTGGCTTAAAACTTGCGCTGGGCATGTGTGCGTGCGTGCCCAAGATCCTGAGAGGAGAATGGAGGAGAAGGGATTGCGGTGTGACCATACCCCCTGGGGGGTGATTTCTCGCTTTCTGTCTGTCTGTCTCTCTCTGTCTGTCTGGCGAGTGCACGTGCCCTATAGCAAAAACCTCTCCAAAACAAAAAAGAATTTTGATTAAGGAAATTTTCTCATATAGCTCCTTATATCTTAAGGAATCGAAGTGTTAACACCAGGAGTACAGGAGTATATAATTTAGTTTGCCTTGGAACATCACCTCCTGACCCGTTTACCTCTTACCCATACAAACTGTCTCCATCTTAATCCTGAAGCAAGACTTCAGTTACTTCAAAGTCCTGAGTGTGGTAGCATGAAGAAGCTGGTGTTTATTAGGTGTTTTTGTTTTCGTTTTTGTTTTTTCCATCAGAGAGGGGGGTCTGGGAGAAAGCCACAGAATAGTAACACAAGAAGGTGAGACGACAAGATCAAAGGCCACTGGGAGAATCCACAAATGAGAAAAACCAGAAGACCAAGACAGGTGAAACTCACAATAAGGAACCTGTACTCAGCATAGTCTTCCTTTACTTACACTGTATTTATAGTCAGTCACTATAGTAAAAATCTCTGTGGTGGTGGCTCCATGGCCTAGTGATTAAGGCAGCTAGACTCTACATGACTAACCACGTGGGTCAAATCCCCAACCTGGTGTGACTTGAGAAATATGCTGGGCATATACGCATGAGTGCTCAAATCACCAAAAATAAATAAATAAATAAATAAAAAGAGAGATGGAGAAAAAGAAATTGTGATTGTGGCATGCCTTTTGGGGGTTATATATATATTTTTTATTTTCCTGTATGTAAAGCACACATGCCCTTGAACAACAACAAAAGAAATAAAGGCCAAAAGACAGAAAGTAAAAAACAAGATTTACTTTTATGTGCTTAAATGTGCTTACTATTTCCTTTTATTTTTAAGTAGGAGGGTAGTGAGAGGCTTGAGGGGTAATCAGGACTACCTATAAATAGTTTTTGATTTAAAAATGATTCATTTAATACATTTTAATTGACATGAAGCAATTGTACACATTGTTAAGTTACAGTGCGATTTCTCTCTACATGAATAAAATGTGCAATGATCAAAGTAGGGTAATTAGCATGTCCATGATCTCCAACATCTATCATTACTTCCTGTAGGAAACATTCAAAATCCTCTCTGTTAGCTACTCTGAAAGATGCAATAGTTTGTTGTCAACTATCATTAACTGCTCTGCTATATGACATTAACATTTATTCCTCTTACCTACCTGTAATTTTGCGTCTGTTAACCAACATCTCTCTTCCTTCACCCCTTCCCAGCAACTAGTCTCTACTCTCTACTTCTTTGAGGTCAACTATTTTAGTTTCCACACATGCAGTTTTTCTCTTACTGTGCCTGGGTTACTTCACTTAACAAGGTGACCTATAAGCTTGTCTGTGTTGCTGTGAATGATAGGATTTCATTCTTTTCTCTTTTTGGAGAAGTTTTTGCTATAGGGCATGGGCATGTGTGCTCTCCAGAATGACAGGGAGAGACAGAGAGACAGAAAGTGAGAAATCACCTCCCATAATGACTATGTCACTGGACTCCCATGTAGTGGACCACATTTCAAGTCCTGGACCCAGTTGCTTAAACTCAATGCCGGGAGCAAGTGTGTGTGTGCCCAAGATCCTGAGAGGAGAAAGGAAGAGAAGGGATTGTGGCGTGGCCA
>NW_006199230.1:2090950-2141136 GCF_000334495.1 Tupaia belangeri chinensis
CTGGGAATGGAATGTGAGAGAAGGCAAAGGGAATTTTTATGAATGTTCATGAGCAAAACTTTAGTACATGTTCGGTCGTTACATATAGTATCATACATCGTATGTGTGCTTTGAGGTAGAGACTACATTGAACTGTAAGGAATTTGGCTCTCCATGTTGGAAGGTGAGAACTAGAACACAAGTGTGTTTTATCTGCAGTCCCTGTAAAGCTGGCTGAAATTGGCCTGTGGTCCAGGGTTTCTTACTAGAGAAGGGTGTCTGTGAAGCTGAACATTTACCCAATGAGAATCACTTTTTTAATCACTGACCAGTTGGAGGTTAACAGGAAAACTACTTGACTGTGGGGTAGAAATCTTGTAACCTTTTCCAGTTGAGGACGAGATTTTTATGCATGTGTTCAACCTGCAAAACAACCTGAAAACCTGCTAATAAATGATATTTGTGCAGGCTAATTGCCTTGGATGCGTTGTGAATTTTATGTCTGGTTTCAGTGTCTAACTACTGTTGATAATGACGTTTCAGATGACGTCTAGCGTTGCACCTTTGGGCCTTGATGCTGGGGCAGCACTTTCAGGGGAAAGCAGGTACATTCCTGGAAACCAAGACCACCCTTGGACAGATGAAAACCATATCCAACTGAATCATGATCATCTCAACTCAATATCTTTTAGCTGAATTTTCTTCTCTTTATTTTTTATTGTTAGAGCATGGATGCACCCAAGACAGAAAGAAAGAGAGCGAGCAAGAGAGCACACTTGGCAGGTCTTACCATTTCGTGATCCTCTTTCCACACTTTTCAGAATCTTTGGGTGCGTAGGTGTGAACCTGGCATGTTTTCAGGCCAACCTGACCTTTGAACCTATGGTCAGCTGTGTGGTTTCAGCCCTCAGTCCAGTATGCTACAGAGTATGCCACCTAGGTTAGGCCCCTTATTTGAACTTTTACAATGTCTATGATCATATCATACCAATAAGTAGAACAAGGACTACAGTATGCTCAAAGTTATGGTAAAAAGAAGAGGAGACTTAACTAATTGAAGCAAGAATATCTTTTTTTTTGGAGAGTTTTTTTTTTTTTTCTTGCTATAGGGCGCGTGCGCTCGCCTGACAGAGAGAGACATAGAGACAGAAATCACCCCCCAGGGGGATGGTCACGCCGCAATCCCTTCTCCTCCATTCTCCTCTCAGGATCTTGGGCACGCACACACACGCCTGGCGTGAGTTTTAAGCCACCGGGTCCGGGACGCGAACCGTGGTCGACTATGTGGGAGTCCAGCGACATAGCCATTATGCTAACTCAAGAATATCTTAATTTTGTGAATTTGGCAAGTCCATGTGACGTGATCATAATTCTATGGCTCATCTCAGAGTTTATGCAAGTGTTACAATAAATAAGCCTCTGAGTGTACACAATGTTTTCAGCACTTGATTGGCCATTTTATATATAATATCTCATCTTATTTTTCAATAACTCTTAGAATTTTGGAAATCTTCCTATCTTATATATATCAAAATTGAAGAATAAGTTACATAATCTCTATGTATATGTTAGTTCTTTGGGAAAGTCATGATGTATTTTCTTATGTAAAAATGGGTCATGACTTTCTCAGTGATCCAATACAAGTAGAAAATGATTAAATCAGAACTTAAGCCAGGTCTAGGTTTCCCTAAAGCTTATATTAGGCTCTTAATTTAGATGAGTCAGACATTAGTGGGTACGGAAACTAATTCTTCATAAAAAGCAAATTTTGGGGGGGCCAGCAGGTGGCATAGAGGTCAAGGTGGCTGGATCCTACATAGTTGACTGTGTCCCAGACCCAGTAGCTTGAAAATTACCCTGGGCACTTGTGAGTGTGTGACTAAAATCTGGAAAGGAGACTGGAGGAGGAAGAATTGCAGCATGGCCATCCCCTGGGAAGTGAGGGTGATTTCTTACTTTCACTCTCTCTCTCTCCAGTGAAAGCTCACAACTTATGGGAGGGAAAAAAAAAAGCAGATTTCTGATCCACACCCTAATAGTCTCAGGTGATGCTCATGGTGGTGGTCTGAGGACAACGCACTGAAAAACACTGCTTTACATCAATTTGCTCTGATATACTGTAATTCCATAATGCTTATTAAAACTGAATGTGATGCAAGAAGTTGCCTACCTAGTTAGAACTCTTTGATAACCTTGAGCTGAGATAAGAATTCTTGACCAAAACTTGTTTCAATCACGGGAATAAAAAAACAAAACAAAGCAAAAAAATCTTTTACAGAGAGTTGAAGAATTTTGATTAAAGGGAACCAGCAGTTAGCGTAATGGCTATGTCGCTAGACTCCCACGTAGTTGACCGTGGTTTGCGTCCTGGACCCGGGGGCTTAAAACTTGCGCCGGGCATGTGTGCGTTCGTGCCCAAGATCCTGAGAGGAGAATGGAGGAGAAGGGATTGCGGTGTGACCATACCCCCTGGGGGGTGATTTCTTGCTTTCTGTCTGTCTGTCTCTCTCTGTCTGTCTGGCGAGTGCACGTGCCCTATAGCAAAAACCTCTCCAAAACAAAAAAGAATTTTGATTAAGGAAATTTTCTCATATAGCTCCTTATATCTTAAGGAATCGAAGTGTTAACACCAGGAGTACAGGAGTATATAATTTAGTTTGCCTTGGAACATCACCTCCTGACCCGTTTACCTCTTACCCATACAAACTGTCTCCATCTTAATCCTGAAGCAAGACTTCAGTTACTTCAAAGTCCTGAGTGTGGTAGCATGAAGAAGCTGGTGTTTATTAGGTGTTTTTGTTTTCGTTTTTGTTTTTTCCATCAGAGAGGGGGGTCTGGGAGAAAGCCACAGAATAGTAACACAAGAAGGTGAGACGACAAGATCAAAGGCCACTGGGAGAATCCACAAATGAGAAAAACCAGAAGACCAAGACAGGTGAAACTCACAATAAGGAACCTGTACTCAGCATAGTCTTCCTTTACTTACACTGTATTTATAGTCAGTCACTATAGTAAAAATCTCTGTGGTGGTGGCTCCATGGCCTAGTGATTAAGGCAGCTAGACTCTACATGACTAACCACGTGGGTCAAATCCCCAACCTGGTGTGACTTGAGAAATATGCTGGGCATATACGCATGAGTGCTCAAATCACCAAAAATAAATAAATAAATAAATAAAAAGAGAGATGGAGAAAAAGAAATTGTGATTGTGGCATGCCTTTTGGGGGTTATATATATATTTTTTATTTTCCTGTATGTAAAGCACACATGCCCTTGAACAACAACAAAAGAAATAAAGGCCAAAAGACAGAAAGTAAAAAACAAGATTTACTTTTATGTGCTTAAATGTGCTTACTATTTCCTTTTATTTTTAAGTAGGAGGGTAGTGAGAGGCTTGAGGGGTAATCAGGACTACCTATAAATAGTTTTTGATTTAAAAATGATTCATTTAATACATTTTAATTGACATGAAGCAATTGTACACATTGTTAAGTTACAGTGCGATTTCTCTCTACATGAATAAAATGTGCAATGATCAAAGTAGGGTAATTAGCATGTCCATGATCTCCAACATCTATCATTACTTCCTGTAGGAAACATTCAAAATCCTCTCTGTTAGCTACTCTGAAAGATGCAATAGTTTGTTGTCAACTATCATTAACTGCTCTGCTATATGACATTAACATTTATTCCTCTTACCTACCTGTAATTTTGCGTCTGTTAACCAACATCTCTCTTCCTTCACCCCTTCCCAGCAACTAGTCTCTACTCTCTACTTCTTTGAGGTCAACTATTTTAGTTTCCACACATGCAGTTTTTCTCTTACTGTGCCTGGGTTACTTCACTTAACAAGGTGACCTATAAGCTTGTCTGTGTTGCTGTGAATGATAGGATTTCATTCTTTTCTCTTTTTGGAGAAGTTTTTGCTATAGGGCATGGGCATGTGTGCTCTCCAGAATGACAGGGAGAGACAGAGAGACAGAAAGTGAGAAATCACCTCCCATAATGACTATGTCACTGGACTCCCATGTAGTGGACCACATTTCAAGTCCTGGACCCAGTTGCTTAAACTCAATGCCGGGAGCAAGTGTGTGTGTGCCCAAGATCCTGAGAGGAGAAAGGAAGAGAAGGGATTGTGGCGTGGCCACCCCCCTGGGGGATGATTTCTTGCTATCTGTCTCTCTGACTCTGTCTTTCTGGTGAGCACATGCACCCTGTAGCAAAAAACCTTTCATAAAAAAGAGGTCCAGGGCCAGCCAGAGGCACAGGGGTTTAGATGCTGGATACACATGACTAGTTATGCAGTTTGAGTCCCAGACCCAGCAGCTTGAAAATCAGACTGGATATATGTATATCTGTGCCCAAAATTCTGAAAAGAGACCAGAAGGGAAAGGACTATGGCATGATCATCCTCCCTAGGGGGTGATTTTCCACTTATCTTTTCTCTTTCTCTGGTGAGTGAACACCCTCTATAGAAAAGGCAAACAAACAAAAATCAATTGGCTGCATAAACATGGAGCAATTTCTGGGTTTTCAATTCTGTTTCATGGAGCTAATTGTTTTTAATCAAGTGCCATGCTGCTTAGGTTACTATAATTTTGTAGTATATTTTGAAGGTAGATAGTGTGATGCCAGCAGCTTTGTTCTTTTTGCTCATTATTGATTTTGTGTTTTTCTACAAATTTAATGATTGTTTTTTATTTCTGTGAAGCAACTAATGCCATTGTTATTTTGATATGTATTGCATTTAACTTAAAGCCTGCTCTTAAATATTTTAATAATAATAATTACATGAATGTCTTCGCATTTTTTGTGTGTCTCTGTGTGTTTATTTTACTATAGGGTGCATGTACCCTCCAGAGAAAGACAGACAGAGAAGGAAAGTGAAAAATCCCCCTCTGGGGCATGGCTAGACTGCAATCCTTTCTCCATTCTTCTTTCGGGATTTTGTGCATGCACTCACATGCACCCAGTGTGATTTTTAAGCTACCAAGTCTAGGATTTGAACATTTAGTCAGACATGTGGGATACAGTGCCTTAATGTCCACACCATCTGTTGGCTTCCTTTTTTTAGTATTTTATAGATATCTATGCAGAAATCTTTTGGCTCTTTGATTAAGATTATTACTAGGTTATATTATTTCATTTTGGGGGAAGACTTTTTGCTACAGGATATGTGCACTTGCAGGAGAGACAGAGAGATAGAAAGCAAGTAATCAACCCCCTGGAGGGATGGCCATGTCACAGTCTTTTCTCTCTATTCTTTTCTTGGTATTCTGGGCATTCACTCACACACACCTGGTGTCAGTTTCAAGCCACCAAGTCTGAGAATGGAATATGATTAGCCATGTGGGAGTCCAACACCTTAACCACTACAGCACCTGCTGGCCTCACTAGGTCTTTTCAATGTAGTTATTGTTCATGGTGTTGCTTTTTAGATTTCTTTTTCATATAGTTAGTTATTGGTATATAAAAATGCTATCGGTTTTTGTTGATTTTGTATCTTGCAACATTATTGAATTGATCAATTCTAATGGATTTTTGGTGCAATCTTTAGTTTCCTTTATGTATAAGGGGACTTTAAAAAGTTTATGGAAAAATTGAATTTAAGTATGAGTTTACTTTGATTCAAAATATTTTGAAAATCATGTTTTTACACTATGCATTCTCCATGGTACAAAATCATGTCAACTGCAAATAGGGATAGTTTAACTTATATGTTTCTAAGTTTAACACCTTTTATTTATTTATTTTGCCTTATTGCTCTCACTAGAACTTCTAGTATTTTGTTGAAGTAAAACTGTGAGAGTGAGCATTCTTGTCGTACTTCAAGTCTTAGATGAAAGCTTTTAGCTTTTACGCAATTGATATGTTGTCAGTTGTTGATTTGTCCTATATTGTCCTTATTGTGATAAAGTTTATGCTTTCTATATCTAATTTTTTGAGTGTTTACTATTTTTTTAATCATAGGAGAATATTATATTCTATCGAATGCTTTTTCTGCATCTATTGAGATAAATATAGGGTTTAATCATTCATTCTGTTGATGAAGTTAATCATATTTATTGATTTGCAAATGATAAGCCATCCTTGCATCCTCAGATAAAAACTACTTAGACATATTTTCTTGAGAGTGGAAAACTATAGAAACACCTAAACCCTCACCTGGCTATGGTATTTCTTGACACAGATTAGCACTGTCCATGTGATCTCTGTAAAGAATTGGTGGAAACTACTCTTTTTTTAAGACCAAGCAGATTAATGAACATGGATTATTTTCTTGAAATGTATTTTCATTTTATTACAATTTTTATTTTGAGAGAGATTTTTGCTGTAGGTTTTGTGCACTCTCTAGAAAGAGAGAGACTGAGAAAGAAAAAGTGAAAAATCACCATATGGTGGATTGGCCACACTATAGTCCTTTCTCTTCTACTTTCCTCTCAGGATTCTGGGCACACACACACACACACACACGTGTACAGCATGAATTTCAGTCTTCTGGGTCTGGAACTCAAACCATGGTAAACCACGTGGAAGTACAGTACTTTAACCAGTACACCACCTACTGGCTCCATTATAAATCTTACCATCATTATTAAAAGCATTTTATACATTTTTTTTTTTTGGAGAGGTTTTTGCTATAGGTCGCGTGTGCTCACCAGACAGACAGAGAGAGACAGAGAGACAGAAAGCGAGAAATCACCCCCCGGGGGGGATGGCCATGCCGCAATCCCTTCTCCTCCATTCTCCTCTCGGGATCTTGGGCACACACGCCCGGCGTGAGTTTTAAGCCACTGGGTCCAGGACTTGAACCATGGTCGACTACGTAGGAGTCCAGCAACACAGCCATTACACTAACTGCTGGTCCCAAAAGCATTTTATACATTTTCCTATTCAAAGTAATATGTTAGCAGATGTATTTCTTATTCTCTATGCAGATTTAGTCATTGATTAAAATGATATGAACTTATAGAGCAGAGAATAGCCATCCCTTTTATTTATACCAATGGTCATTTTACATACGACTAGTCAAATGTAAACTCAGACAAACCGGAAAGAAGGACATTGTACCATCTTTTCATTTCTAGTGAGTTTTGCCCGAAGGATACAATGAGTCAAAAAGTGATGCTTTTTCTGTTATGGTTTATTGTAACTCCATCAAGATCTCGCTGAAGTTTATACTCTTAGTTATTCCAAAGCAAGCACGACCTTAGCAAAGAACATTTGAAAAAAAGGAAAAAATATCTACTGGAAATTTGTTGGGACATTTGGTCTCCTCTGTGTTTTTACAAAACCATCTATTCAACTAGATAAGATCCTTGACCTACAAACTCAAAGTAGTTACAAACAAAGCCCCCTCACAAACATATTCTGTAGTTAATACACTACACTGATGGCCACACAGAGTTCAATTTTCTATACAATATTGCCAGATAAAAGAGGTTTTGAAAATTCACACAGTTGGCTTTCAAACAACCCCTACTTTGTCAAGTTTAATTTACAGGAGTAAACCACAAGCATGGACTAGAATTGAACAACATTCTTTTGGCATCAAATTCAGCAATAAAGGTAAAGGCAAACAGCATGCACATACATTTCTACAAAGGATGGGAGCACCTGCTCTCCACCTGTAAAATAGACCACTTGAAACCCAGGTCAAGGATACAGTATGTGGTTTATAGCTGACTGCATCAATTTAATGTATTTATTTTCCCTTGAGAGAGAACAGAATTGAGTGCAGTTAAGATAATACTTCTGTAGTATTCTTAGAATAAAAACTCAAAATACAGTCTTTAGCAACTATCAGACTGTTTCAAAGTTAATCAAGTTATCAATAAATATTTTTGAGACTCTACTATGAACTCATTTCTGTGGGAAAATTATATTCTCTTTAAATAGAAACCTACTGGGAAGCAATAATTATTTAATGATATTTATATGACTCGTTTTTTCCAAAACTATTTGGGTGAACAAGGAAGAATCTGCTGTATAATTCGTTGAAAAGCTAATCACACATAAACAGATACTAAGATCAATGAACTACTATGTCCTTATGTAATTCTTTTAGGGTTACAAGTTCTTAGCTTCCTTGCCATGAATGAAGTCATTGCCGGAGAGTAATAGTTCCCATTTTTTACATAAAACAATAATGTATCCTTCCAGATGCTACTAGTTATTTTGTCAAAATAAGCAAATAAATATATGAGATGGATGGAGTTTTAAAGGTGGGAAACACTGAAAAAATAATTTTGAATGTATTTCAAAAGATGGCTCAGAACCTTAAATAAGCTAATATACATTGAAAAAATAATTTTGAATGTATTTCAAAAGATGGCTCAGAACCTTAAATATGCTAATATACATTTCGACTTTCTTAGAAATGGTTAATTTCTAAAATTATTCCCTATGAAAGTAGGTAAGATAAAAGTGATGGATTTTTAAGCGTCCCTTCCAACTTTTATATAGCATAATTTTATAAAACCCCAGTGACTTGGCTTTATAGTAATTTGTTTGACTTGTTTTTTGAAAGTAATCTCATTATGTCCCATATTGTGGTGAATCCAAGAAAAATGGAATGATAAATTATTGAACTGAAAGAATTAACACATTCTGAAAAAAAAACTCACATAGTTCCATAGTATTTTTTTATTTTTTCCATTAAAATGTAAATTAGATTAATTTTAAATTAACATGTATTACTTTATAGCATTCCACCTATGATGTCTCATTTCTTAGCTTAATCAAACTCAGATGTGTAAAAAATACCTACAGTTCAATGTTGTTTAATATGTAGCTTTGTAATTCTATAGACACAATAGTAAGATTAAGGAATGAGCTCATCTAAACTGATTTCTAAAATAATTATTTTTATTTAATTTTATTTATCATTCCTATTACTTTTCAATTTGCTATAGGGCATGTGTGCTCACTAGAGAGATGTGTGTGAGAGAGAGAGAGACATACAGAGACAGAGAGAGAGAGAGAGAGAAAGTGAGAAAGCAAGGTATAAGAGAGAGAGAGAAAGCCAGCTGCTAGGTCTGAGACTTGAGCTGTGGTCAGTCACATGAGAGGGCAGAATCTTAACCACCACACCATCTGCAGGACTCTAAACTGATTTCTGAGTTCAGCAAAAAGCAAACTATTACCACTATTTTACTCTAATAATGATAATAATAATAATAATATTTTATAATGAGCTTATACATAAGAGGTAGTAGCTGTTTTAGAAGTTTTAGATGTATGATGAAATTCTTTCACATACCTAAGGGATAGATAAAAATTTTATTTTAATAAAAAAGCAGTTTTAAAAATGTTAAGTATTTTATCAAAGTCATATAGCTAATAAATTTTGGCACAGGGATTTGATATCTGGTGAGCCATTTCTTAATTAAAGATGTTGTACTGCAAACACACATAATAATTTGACACATTTAACAATAACAATCTCAGTATGAGACTTTGTGGCATTGAGGCATACATAATAAAATATGTCCTCCAAATAGCTATATATTGCAATGACTTTTTAGAGTCAAATCTCGTTTACTTGTTAAGCCTCCTAAAAGCAATTTCTTCTCTGGTTTATTCACAAATCCACTGACACATACAAGAATAAATTAAAAAGCTTTGATAGAACTTTTCAGCAACTTTCTCTCTTACTCTTCATTGCCTGCAGACACCTAGGGTAGGGTCTCTAAAGATAAAAGCAATGTGACTTAACTGTGGGAGGGAATGAGAAGTTGTTTCTCCTGGTAAATGTCTACTAGATAATGCTAGTTATGGGAAAGATGTGCTGAGACTAAGGATAGGCTACTCTGTTCCCATCGGTTCTCAGAACCTGCCTTTGAGCACTCTTATCCAAGCTGACCAGAGCCAATTCATCTCAAGGAAGAATGTCAGTAGCAAAAAATAAAATAAAATAAAATGGAGAAAGAGCCTAAAAATGCTCTTCTTAGGCCTCAGTCCCCTATAGCTTGTATATATTGATAGAATACTGCTGAATCTATTGTAATTCAAGGATTAACTGCACGGTTAATTTTTATTTAGCTTTATGTTGATACTTAATTGTATTTTAATAAGGAATACCAAATAATTATATTTCATAATTAAAGATAAGTTATAAAAATAAACATATCCAAATGTAAAGAAAACACATCAGCCCACCTTTTTTAACCTGGAAGCTAAACATGTCAGCCATCCACAAGCATAAATGATGTAACAAATTCCTTGAGTCATAGGATATTGTGAACCTTGTGAACCTAGAGACATAGTCATACCCTTAAGTACCTTCATATTTGACCCACTTAGTCTTTTTCATTCAAATACAGAATTTTTTATTGTACTGTCATTCTCCAGGGTGGAGCAGTACCCAAACTTCTCAGTAATACTGAGATAATTAATTTGCCAATTTGTCTCCAACCTCTCTGGCTCATATCCATAATTAAAGCTAAAAATCTTTCCAAAAGGGTTTCAGCTAACAGATGATGGTATAGAGTTTTTATAAAAATTAGAGTGGGTTTTTGAAATCTTACTTCTGTGTGTCTGACTTTAGTTTTCCTAAGATAGCTCTCCCTTCAGAACTTCTTGGAGAGCTGGTCTGATGTCGGTAAATTCTTCCAGGTTTTGTGTATCTGAGCATGTTCTTGTCTTTTCTTCCCATATGAAGGATAACCTTGCTGGATATAGTTTTCTTGGTTAAAATTGTTTTGTTTTTTTTTTTTCATTTAACACTTTGCATATAACTTCCTATTCTTTCCTTGCTTGCATTGTTTTTGATGAGAGGTCTGCTGTTATCCTGATGGGATATCCTTTGTAGGTAACTTGACATTTCTCTCTTGCCAATCTTAGTATCTTGTCTTTGTCTGTGGTTTTGGTCAATCTGGCTATAATGTGTCTTGGAGATCTTCTTGGGTTGATTCTATGTGGGGTCTTCTGTATTTCTTGGGTCTGGATCTTTGAATGCCCCTCTAGGTTTAGAATGTTTTCTTCCAGGATTTTGTGGAATAGATTATCAATGCTGTTATTAATCTCTTCACCTTCTAGGATACCAATTATCTGGATGTTTGGATGTTTAATGGTATTTAGCATTTCTTGCATATTATTCTCATCTTCTTGGACTATTTTCCCAGTCTTCATAGTGGATTTTTCTAGTCCAGTCATTCTGTCTTCTACATCTGAGATTCAATCTTCTGTATAATCTAGTCTGCTTTTAATACTTTAGGTATGGTTTTTATTTCCTGTATTACATTCTTCATTTCTAACAGGTCCATTTGATTCTTTGTTATGGTGTATATGTCCTCTTTCAGATCCTGCAAGAACTTCCTCACCTTTTAGAACTGGTTGGTGCTTTTCTCCTGCCTCCCTGGAGTTCATTGTTTCTCTTCTCTTGTTAGCTTTGTCACTATGAATATTCTAAATTCTTTATCAGACATTTCTGTGAGTTCCATTGTACTGTCTATGGATGGATATAAGTTATTCTTTTCCTTTGGGGGAGAAGTATTTTCTTGGTCTCATATTTCATGTGCCTCTGCAATAATTTCTGGTCATCTGATGGGTTATACGTTTCTTCCTAATTTCTCGAAGTTCAATCTGAACATTCAGAAGCGTTCAGGAGGAGGTCATCTGCAACTTCTCTGTTGTTTTGTTTTTCTCCCTTTGTGTGGCAGATTCAGTGGGAATTGAATATTCTGAGCCTAATACAATTCAGATGTTTGGCTATCATTCACTTAGACCTGTCTAGGCACTCAGTGTGTGGGAGTTGAGCAGCAAAGTGATGAAGTCTTAAGCAAAGTCCTCTTAACATTTTTTGATTTTGATTTATTAAAGCTAAAACTGCCTTTATTGAAATTAAAACATAAATTTAAAATACATATTTAATTACCACAGTAAGCTAGATAGCCTCAGCTAGGTGCTACTTTAGAATATATTCATTCTACTCACAGAATTTCATACCTAAAGTCAGACATGTTTGCACAGATATGAATATATCAACTAAACTTGCTATTGAAGGTAGTTAGATTGGGAGTGGCAGGTGGTTTGGTGGTTAAGGGTCCTGGATTCCCACATGGCCAACCATAGTTCAAGTACTGGACCTGGCGGTGTGCTTTCTCACTTTCCCCCCCCTCTCTCATACACACACACACTGTCCCACACACACACACACTGTCCCTCTGTGTGTGCGTGTGTGAGAGAGAGAGAGAGAAAGAGAGAGGGGGGGAAATAAATAAATAAAGTTAAATAAAATAATTCTCAAAAAAAGAAAGTTGTTAGATTAATTAAGATATTTTGTGAATCAAAATGTGGAGGGGAAAAGGAATGGAAAGCAACTCTGGATATCAGAGACAGTGTGGGAGGAGGGTGGGAAATGGGGAGGAAAAGTATATATAAGAAACAAGAAATGGAAAATTAGTTGTTGATGCTAACACGTATGATTAAGTCACTATATAGTGTATTCTACATGGGAAATCGCATTTTGTATGCTGTGATGATATTCAGTGAATGAATGTAAAATAAATATTTAAAAAAAAATTAGAGTGGGGACCAGCAGATGGTGTAGTGGTTACGACGCTGAACTCGCACATGGCTGGCTGTAGTGTAAGTCCCAACTCAGAGTCTTATGTACATGTGTGTGTGCAGGAAATCCCGAGAGGAGAATGAAAGAAAGAAAAGGGGCTGTGGTGTTGCCATCCTCCCTGGGGGGGAGGGTGATTTCTTGGTGTCTGTCTGTTTGTCTCTCTGGCGAGTACACCCGTCTTATAGCAAAAATCTCTCAAAATAAATAAATTCGAAAAATTAGCGTGTATGAAAAATACTTGAAAAACTTGTTAAAATGCTGGTTCCCAGGTTCCAGGCAGAATGATTTTTCTTTTTTTCAGTCTTGAGAGACACCTGGTAGTGAGAGGTTTTTGCTCTAGAGTGTTCATTGGAGAGAAAGAGAAAGACAGTGAGACAGAAAGCGGTAAGTCACCCCAACGGTGGGGAATGTTCACATTGCAATCTCTTCTCCTCCATTCTCCTCTGGGGATTTTAGACATGT
Organism: Tupaia belangeri chinensis; assembly: GCF_000334495.1. Taxonomy (NCBI): domain Eukaryota; kingdom Metazoa; phylum Chordata; class Mammalia; order Scandentia; family Tupaiidae; genus Tupaia; species Tupaia belangeri. The sequence goes on from NW_006199230.1 coordinate 2,103,963, forward strand.
ACACACATATTCCTGGTGTGAGTTTTAATCCTCCAGTCCTAGACTTTAACTGTGGTTGACTACGTGGGAATATTGTGACATAACCATTATGCTACCTGCTGGCCCCGCTGGTAGTAAGCATTTTAAATAAACACTCCAATTAAGAAACTCTAATGCAGGGGACCCACAGACCTCACTACAAGAAAGACTCTTCCGGGGTTTTGGAAAGAGGAGGCTGAGAACCACTTTGCCTCCACACTATTATGTGAAAACTATTGTTGATCTTGAACTCAAACTAGATTAAGAAAATGTGTAACACTAATGACATTAAACTCCTTGTGTAGGGATTCTCCTGGGTAACTGCATGCCTTTTATTTACTTCATGTAATCCAATTATTGTCTCTGAGTACTTTGCAACTGAAATTCAGCTTGTATTAAATTAAAACAACCTTCTCTGTTCCCTCCAAGCACAGTGCCGAATTCAGCACGTTTCATGTAACTTAAATAACAAAACAACCTATTGGACAAAAGCCAACATTATTTCTGCGAGGGGAAAAGCTCTTAGAATTTTGAAGGTGCTGAAAGAAGCATGTAGGTAACTGATACCAGTAGATACGATGCATTTACATTTCTTTCAAAGGTCATTAAAAATATCCACTACCAAAAGCAATGAAAATGGGGACATTTTGTAGAAAAACTCATAATATAGAGAACATTTAATTTAGAGGAGTACCTAAAAGAGGTAAAGACAAATGAACTTGATTGGTGTTTCCTTTTATCACCCGGCAAGTAGTATGTACAGCAATCCCCCTTATCCGGAGTCTCTCTTTCCGTAGGTTTCAGTGACTTGCAGTCAACTGCCATATAAAAAATTACTTAAACGAAATATTGCAGGAATCAATAATGCATGAGTTTATATTGCACACCATTCTGAGAGGCATGATGAAATCTCAGTCTGTCCTGCTCCATTACAGGATGTCAGTATATCCATGCTGTGTGTGCTGCTTGCCCTTAGGTCACTTAGTAGCCATTCCAGTTATCAGTTGGGAAAACATAGTACCTGTGGGATTTAGTATCATCTGTTTTGTGCATCCACTGAGGGTCTTGGATAAGGGGGAACTACTATAGCGAATGTTAAATTGAAAAAGATCCACAATTTTACCTTTTTTTTTTTTTTTTTTGGACAGGTATTTTATTTTGCTATAGGTCACGTGCACTTGCCAAAAATACTGAGACAGAGACAGTAAGAGAGAAATCACCCCTCAGTGGGGATGGCTACACCGCAATCCCTTCTCCTCCATTCTCCTCTCGGGATCTTGGGCATGCACGCACATACTCCCATTGTGAGTTTAAGCCACTGGGTCCAGGACTCGAACGGTGATCAACTACATGGGAGTTCAGTGATATAGCCATTATGCTAATGGCTGGTACCCCACAATTTTACCTTTTTATATCTCATTAGATTATTTCTTCCCTTTGCAGCATAGGTAAAAATATATTGGCAACATTTTTTTTTTCTTTTGCTAGAGGGTGCATGTGCCTGCCAGAGAGAGATAGAGAGAGAGAGAGTAGAAACACTCCTCATGGGGAATGGTCATGCTGCAATCCCTTCTCTTCTTTCTCCCTCCTGTTGGGATTTTGGGCACACGTGCACACATGCATGGTATGTCTCGAGCTGACCTGAACCTCGTGGTTGTCCCTGTGGGATCTGTCTGCCATAATCACCAGGCCATGGAGCATGCCCTGGCCAGCATTTCCAAATAAGTCTCTGGAAAAAAAAATCGTTGCCTATAAAATTGGCTAAGTAAAAATAGGTAGTTTTAAAACTGACTCTATTACTTTTACACTTATCATTGTTCCTTAAAATATATCCTCACATGTAATAATTATCTTATATATAATAAACATTCAACTAACTGGATGACTGAATATTTTACTCAAATGTTTAATATATATCAGACCAAACTGACTATTAATTATGTAGGAAATAAGAATTTTTGTGTGGCTTCTATAAAAGTACTGCATAGAAACAGACTGTTAGCCAATTTCCATTCTATAAAATAAATAGTACAGTAAATAAAATGAATTTAAGGCATATACTACATTGAGCAGGGCTGAAATCCTTATTCTGTAGTCTATGAAGAGTTCATTGGTTATACTATCAGGTTTGAAAAATCTTAAATTATTAAGTGAGTCGTGTACATTTAGGAATTACTTTCTCATGAATTCCTGAAGCATTTGATTGCATTAGTAACAAATTCATTTCACTGTCATGTTTCAGGCCCAACCTTAGCAAAATCTATGGTGCAGAGATAGCCCTGCCGCAGTTCCAGATTTATTGATAGAGATTTAAGAAGTCTCTGCTGTATTCAAATTACTTTATATCCATTTAACATATTTGCTCTAATTAAAAAGTAAGACTTCCCTTTCTTGCAAGTCTCCCCATGTGTATGCCTGAGCCATTTAGCTCCAAAGAGAAAGTTCAAGTGACAGATCAAATGAAAATGTTAAAATATAAATTACATGCTTTAAGTTACTTTCTCTGAATTTAGAAATGCTATCAAGAAGCTGAAATCTTGGAGAATCAATCCTGATGTTCTGTGTGTTTATTTCATTTCTTAAGTCAATCAGACCTAAAAAGCAGAGTAAGAGAGATATGAGTTGAAGTTAATTCTGATGAAGAGGAAAGACCCCATTTTCAGGGAATTCTCCTTATTTATAGAGTCAATTGAGACTTGAATGTTAGTCTACTGCTTTATTCACATTCATTTTCCTCTCAGATTAATTTTTTTTAAATTCCCCAAATAAAAGAGAGTAAGACAACCTCATCATCTCATATTAGAAACAGCCTTGATGGACTTGGATTTTGATGGAGTTGTTACCCTTAACAGAGGATTTCCTAAATAGCAGCTTTCACTTTTTTTTTTGTTGTTTTTTTTTGCCAAATTGATTTTGATCTACCTCAAGGTCCAACTAACTCACTTTCCCTAAGCAACCAATCAAAGGATATTTCTGTTGCCATACAGAGCCAGGGAACCTAATCATGTTCTGTTTCCCCCTTAAAACTCCAACTCCTCTGGCGAATCAACCATAATTGTACTTGCTTAGCTCACTGATAATTCTTAACTAATGAGACAGAAGATCTAACTTGTTGTGTTGACTCTGTTCCCAGCCACTGATTGCACAAATCCATGCGTTCTTTCTCTCATGCTCCATATGGGCCTAGAGCGCTAGGACAGGCACTAGGGACATGACTGCATATGCAGGAAGAAAACAGGGAGCACTGAGCCTGGCTCATCTCGGCACCTTGCAGATGTGGCATCAGTTCAACAGTCGATCAGAATACTGGGAAGTATGTCCAAATCAAGGCTTTTGTATAATCAATATGATAATAAGGAAAATAGTCAAAGAAACAATACCTACAGGTGCCAGGCAGGTAACAGGCGTAGGTAAGTAGATCACTAGAAATTGCTTTGAGATTGAAGGTCAGCCTTCCCTGTGGAATTCCTGCCTTCTGTTGACAAATCTGGCTTTTATTTAATGGTTTCCCAATTTATGAAACAAACAAAACATTGCATTGACCATTCATTATTTGGCATCAAGATTTAAACTACTAGGTCCTATTTATCAAATACCATCATAAATATCAAATGAGAAAAATTATTGAGACCACAGGTTGCTTCATTTTCTAAACAGAAAGTTTGCTGATTTCTGTGAATAAAGTATATGCTTTCATATATGTAGATAAACTTGTTTTTGTATATATTTTAATAAGTATTTCTGTGCTTAGCTGCTGTTTAAAATTAGTAATATGTTTGAAGATAATTTTATGTAAATACATGAAGAACTAGATGCATTACATTAACTACTATATTATATTTCATGCTATAAACATATCATAGATGGTTTTGCCAACTTTTTATAGAAATTTTATTGTTTCTTGATCTCATTGCTAAATGTAATGATATAATAATTATCTCCATGTGTGATTCATGTTTTTTGCACACTTGTGTGCTTATTTCTAGGGTCTATACCTTCATGTGGAGTTGGTGATCAAACTGCAAAGCAGTGTCAAAAGTATGCTAAAAGTATGTGAAAATACCTTTTTTCCCTTACTAGATTGCTACTGGATATTTACTTATTTATTTATTTTAGTTTTTGTCACAGGACATGTGTGCTTTCCAGAGAGAGAGAGAGATAGAGACAGGGAAAGTGAGAAACCACCCGCGCTCCACCAGGAGGGATGGTCACACTACAATTCCTTCTCAATTCCCTCTATTTTAGGCATACACACACACACATGCCTGGTGTAATGTTTAAGCCACTGCATGACTGGCCATGTGGATCCAGCACCTTAAACTCCATACCACTGCTGGCCCTCCTACTAGACATTAGCTTTCTTATTGTTGGTAGAATGCACATCTGATGAGTAAAAATATTACATAGCATGATTTTTCATTATTATTGTGGAATGTAAGCACTGGGTATATTTATTAACACTTTACATTCATTTTTTATGTTCTAAACCCATCGTTTCATCATCTACCAGTTGTTTTAATATTAAAATATCCCTAAATGTTTGCATTTGAATTTTATTTTTGCTTATTGTATGAGACAAAATTTGAACTCAATTTACTTGCAAATGAATTTCCAATTATTCCAACACTATTGAATACTACCTTTTCTACATCATTTGAAAGTGACTTCTAGGCCAGCCTAGTGGTTCAGAGAGCTTAATCCCACATTGCTGACCATGATTTCAGCCCCAATCTCAACAGCTTGAGAAACATGTCAGGTGCACATATATGATCAAAGTCCAGACAGGATGGAGAAATGAAGAAGGAGGGATTGCAGTATGACTGCACCCCATTGTGTATGGAGCAGGTGCTTTCTCCTTCTCTGTGTCTCTTTCTCTCTTTCAAGCACACAGGCCCTCTGGCAACTGAAAAATGAGAGAGAGAGAGCACATTCTTTTTTTTTGGAGAGGTTTCTGCCATAGGGCACATGCACTCACCAGAAAGACAGAGAGAAACAGAGGGACAGAAAGGGAGAAATCACCCCCTAGAAGGGATGGCCACACCACAATCCCTTCTCCTCCATTCTCCTCTCGGGATCTTGGGCATGCACGCACACTCTCCTAGTGTGAGTTTAATCCACTGGGTCCAGGACTCGAACCGTGGTCGGCTACATGGGAGTCCAGCGACATAGCCATTACGCTAACTGCTGGTCCCAAGAGAGCACATTCTTTACCACATGATACATTCTTAGTTGTTCTCTGATCTGCCTTCTCATTTATTGTGGTCCATTTATCTGTTTGTTCACATACATGGTAATAACAAACTGTATAGGTTACAATAGTTTTCCAGTGTATTTTGATAACTTACAGTGGTCAACTTTGCCCCTAGACAGTTATAATTCCATTGACTTTTCATTTACATTTTTATAATTTTACCTAAAACCACTGATTTTTTATTGTTTGTCAAAGCCAGTCCTGTCGATGATATTCTCACTGTGTTACTTGATGCAGCTTATTTGGGACACTCTTGATCAATGCATCTTCTTCTGCTGTTACTACCACTGACTATATAATATGGGATGCTCACTCTGTGGCAACTTTCTCCATACTTTCAATATATTTTCTTATCTCTTTTCCATAGTTTTGCCTTGATATGGACATATTATATACTGCTTTCTCAATGAACTTTTGATGAGTGTTTAGATTTTCTCTTCTTATCACCAAAATCAGTTCCTCAACTAATATCACTATGTGCGCTTTTCTTTATACACTTTTGTGTGTAATTCTAGGATATATAAATATTTGTGCAAGTGACTTCCCTGTGCTTTAGCACCAATGGCCAACATTTATGTTCTTCTGTAAGATAGCAGCCCTTGGATTGACAGACTGCTCTGCCTGTGCACAACTAAAGGAAGTTCTTGAGATATTCTTCCAGGATAGTCTTAACCCATGGCTAATAACAGAGTAGAAATTCTCCATTCTAGTCCCATGATAGAGTCAACCCTGAGATATACCTTATGTTGTCATGAGAGCTTGCTTAACAGTTTGAAACTAACCATTCTTTAGTTCTGTATCTGATCTGATGCTATATCTTTTTTTTTTTTTTTGAGAGGTTTTAGCCATAGGGTGTGTGTGCCCGCCAGACAGACAGAGAGACACAGAGAGACAGAAAGCGAGAAATCACCCCCCAGGGGAGATGGTCATGTCGCAATCCCTTCTCCTCCATTCTCCTCTAGGGATCTTGGGCACGCACGCACACGCGTCCAGCGTGAGTTTTAAGACACCGGGTCCAGGACGCAAACCGCGCTTGGCTACATGGGAGTCCAGTGACATAGCTATTATGCTAACTGCTGGTCCCCTGATGCTGTATCTTGATCTTATCTGATGTCTTTCCCTTTCCTTCCTTACCTTTCTTTATTTTTCCTTATTTTTTTGGAGAGGTTTTTGCTATATGATGCGTGTGCTTGCCAGAAAGACAGAGAGAGACAGAGAGACAGAAGGAGAAAAATCACCCCCTTCCCAGGGGGAATGGTCATGTCCCAATTCCTTCTGCTCCATTCCCCTCTCGGGATCTTGGACACAAACGCACATGCACCGAGCATGAGTTTAAGCCACCGGGTCCAGGACTAAAACGCGGTCAACTACATGGGAGTCCAGCGACATAGCTGATCCCCCCAGGAAATACTTTCTAACAAATTAGTTTTATACAAAACTCATTCCAGATCTGTTTCTACAACACTCATCCTAAGACAGCTATAATATTAAGTCTATTTTATAAATGATAAAAACAAAAACAAAAAAACTGAAGATTCAGAGATTTTTCTTTCAACGTCTCAAAGAAAGAGGCAAAAATCTAACAAAATCTTTTCATTAAATCATTAATCAGTTCAGTGCATTTGGGTTTAGTTAACTTTTAATGCAAAAGGAATTCAGGAGTTGAATTTCTCCTGGTGCTCTTCCAGACATCCATGGCTTCTGCCAGTCTACTTGGCAGTTTCCTGCCCCTTTGATCTGGATCTTATTTATTTATTATTTATTTATTTACTTAGAAACGTTTTTGCTATAGGGCGTGTATACACTCACCAGAAAGACAGACAGAAAGCTAGAAATCACCCCCTGGGGGGATTGGCCACTCCACTGCAATCCCTCCTCCTCCATTTTTCTCACAGGATCTTTGACAGGCACGTGCGCACACATGCCCGGTGTGAGTTGAAGCCACCAGGTCTGGGACTCGAGCCATGGTCGACTATATGGGAGTCCAGTGACTTAGCCATTACACCAACTGCTGGTCCTCTGGATCATATTTTTGCCTTGACTCTAGTCAATAGTACGAGAGGATAGGAGGCATGTACCAGATTTGCCATCTTTTAATTTTAACTGTTCAAACTGTGAGACATGTTTCCTTTAGCCATAGGGTGTGTGTGCCCGCCAGACAGACAGAGAGACACAGAGAGACAGAAAGCGAGAAATCACCCCCCAGGGGAGATGGTCATGTCGCAATCCCTTCTCCTCCATTCTCCTCTCGGGATCTTGGGCACGCACGCACACGCGTCCAGCGTGAGTTTTAAGACACCGGGTCCAGGACGCAAACCGCGCTTGGCTACATGGGAGTCCAGTGACATAGCTATTATGCTAACTGCTGGTCCCCTGATGCTGTATCTTGATCTTATCTGATGTCTTTCCCTTTCCTTCCTTACCTTTCTTTATTTTTCCTTATTTTTTTGGAGAGGTTTTTGCTATATGATGCGTGTGCTTGCCAGAAAGACAGAGAGAGACAGAGAGACAGAAGGAGAAAAATCACCCCCTTCCCAGGGGGAATGGTCATGTCCCAATTCCTTCTGCTCCATTCCCCTCTCGGGATCTTGGACACAAACGCACATGCACCGAGCATGAGTTTAAGCCACCGGGTCCAGGACTAAAACGCGGTCAACTACATGGGAGTCCAGCGACATAGCTGATCCCCCCAGGAAATACTTTCTAACAAATTAGTTTTATACAAAACTCATTCCAGATCTGTTTCTACAACACTCATCCTAAGACAGCTATAATATTAAGTCTATTTTATAAATGATAAAAACAAAAACAAAAAAACTGAAGATTCAGAGATTTTTCTTTCAACGTCTCAAAGAAAGAGGCAAAAATCTAACAAAATCTTTTCATTAAATCATTAAATCATTAATCAGTTACTTAAAAAGGTTTTTGCTATAGGGCGTGTATACACTCACCATCAGTTCAGTGCATTTGGGTTTAGTTAACTTTTAATGCAAAAGGAATTCAGGAGTTGAATTTCTCCTGGTGCTCTTCCAGACATCCATGGCTTCTGCCAGTTTACTTGGCAGTTTCCTGCCCCTTTGATCTGGATCTTATTTATTTATTATTTATTTATTTACTTAGAAACGTTTTTGCTATAGGGCGTGTATACACTCACCAGAAAGACAGACAGAAAGCTAGAAATCACCCCCTGGGGGGATTGGCCACTCCACTGCAATCCCTCCTCCTCCATTTTTCTCACAGGATCTTTGACAGGCACGTGCGCACACATGCCCGGTGTGAGTTGAAGCCACCAGGTCTGGGACTCGAGCCATGGTCGACTATATGGGAGTCCAGTGACTTAGCCATTACACCCACTGCTGGTCCTCTGGATCATATTTTTGCCTTGACTCTAGTCAATAGTACGAGAGGATAGGAGGCATGTACCAGATTTGCCATCTTTTAATTTTAACTGTTCAAACTGTGAGACATGTTTCCATAAGCCGCCTTTGTTTGGGGCTTCCAGGATAAATTTGGCCAAAAGAGGAATTTACATAAGATTTGGAAGGCAAAGTGAAGCAGCAGTCATAACTCTTGGAAGATCTCTGGGGTCAGATACAATGACAGATAAATAGGTAACTGTCAAGTGGGCCTAGCCTCACGTGTTCTTCCTTTCTGCATCTCTTGCCGGCCAGCAGTGGCCTCAGGCTCACATTCATCTCTGCTAAAGGACTGTCATGATTGTGACTAACAGAGGCAACAGTTGCAGAGACCTCTAGATGAGCTGACCTGTTATGATCCCACCTAGCAACTGGAATTGTCTTCTTAGGTGTTGTTGAAAGCTCAGACTCCTTCTCCTGAACCGGTTTTCCAGGCAGTGAGCTAGTGAGATTGCTTCTCTTCACTTCCTCAGTTTCTCTAATTTTACACACAAAATCTTATTCCTTTAACAAGTTCCTTATTCCTTTACTGCTCAGTAACTATGTTTTATTATTATTATTTTAAAAATAAACTAATGTTTAATTGAGAGTTTCTCTAAAACACTTGGAATTGCATCAAAAAGTAAAAAAAAAAAAACTTTAAAATGATCATTGTTCAATATAGTTTATGTTTAAGACAAAAGCATTTTCTCTGAATTTACAATGTATATTTTCTCAAAAAGAGTTGCTCTGGTTTTCTGTTTCTTTCTTACTTTTAAATTTTTCAATTATAAAAGTACCTAAGGAAGTAATTTTGAAGTGAGAAGAGGTTACATGCCTAATTTTCCCTCTAGATTTCTTAGTAAAGTTCTTTTGCTTTAATGTTATTTTAAAACTAAAAAGAATGGAAAAATAACACTCTAGGAAAGCAGGTCAGGTCAGTTGATAAGCATAAAGCTTAATATTCAAACTAAACATATAAGAAAAATAAAAAAGAAAAAGTTCTAGATTTATTAGTAAGTAATTTTGTTTACACTCATAAAGACATTTCACCATTTTAATGGGTTATTATGTAGTTAATTTGTGACACATAATTTTAAAGTAAAAAAAAATTCAGATTCCTAATTGAGAAAATCAAATTTGAAGTATTTTAATGAAATATGAATAGTTAATCATTGAAATATTTCCATGAATGTAACAATCATTAAAATAAACTTGAAATTTAGAAATAGGCTACTTTCCTTACTACCAATTGACCTAAATAAAAGCATCTAATTTTATCCCAGTAAAAAAAAAATACTAATGTAAAATTTAGAATATTGTGACTGTAGAGAAAATCTCACAGACAGACAACATTTTGGTCTCTTTCCTTTGTAGATATTTCTGTAAGCACAAAAGCCCACAGATTTTCATTAAGGTCAATTAGTGTCAGGAGAAGAATAGCAGAGAAAGAAAGATGGAGGGAATGAATATAGCTAGGGCTGTTAAAAGGGATATTTATTGCAGAACAGAATGGAGGAGGATGCAAGGGACTAGCAGTTGGCCCAATGGCTATGTCACTGGACTCCCATGTAGTCAACCGAGGTTCGAATTCCAGACCTGGTGTCTTCAGCTCATGCTGGGCATGTGTGTGAGCATGCCCATGATCCTCAGAGAAGAATAGAGAAGGGATTGCAGTGTGGCCATCCCCCATGGGTGGTGATTTCTCGCTCTCTGTCTCTCTGTCTTTCTGGTGAGTGCATGGGCCCTATAGCAAAAACCTCTCCCCCGCCACCCCCCAAAACAAACAAACAAACAAACAAAAGAATGGAGGAGGATGCCAAGATGGAGAAGGGTGTGGAAAGAATTGCTTCTACTGTCTTCTTCCAATTCTTGGGTAACTAAATTAATGATAATTATCTTTCATTCTTCCCATCCATGAAATCTTAGATCCTGCAAAAAAAAAAAAAAAAGACTAGGACAATAAACCTTCAATATTTGTAAGAAACTTCCCTACAGACAATGCTGAAGATCATAGTAGGAGAAGAAGTTGAGTATGATGGGACTTAGGGAGACTTAGGGAGAACAGAGTTGACCAGTAATGGTAGAAAAATTTGAGGTAGAAGGTCAGAGTGGGGAAATAGGCGTGGTTGGCAGATCAAGGCAGAAAAGTCAGGACCAATGAGTTGTGTTTAAAAAAAGGAGTTTGATAGGTGATGGTAGAGGTTAGAGAGCAGGTTTCAGTAGGAAAATCTAATGAGGTCCATCGTGATGGGGAGTGTTGGGGCTGAAAAATCATGCTCCCATTTGGAGAAAATTACCTACTTGGAGAAAGCTCTATTATAACGTGTGATGCAGTAAGTAGAGATGGTAAAAATTGAATAATAATTACCTTTAAATTTGAGCATGATGCATCAGGTCTGGATAAGGAGCCTAGGATTTTAGTTTCATTGACATTCACAGGGGGATAAAGTTTTAACCTTGCACCTACTCAACCTTGAGAGTAAGTGCCTCCTTAATTCCATAAATTGGCCTCCTCTTTCATCTTATTTGGTCCTAGGGATGAATTGAAAGAGTATGGAAATTTGTTCATTCAGTGGAATCAAAGGCAGGAATTTCAAGCCATGTAAGACAGACATGCATGTGGACAAAAAAAGAAAAAAAAAGAAAAGAAAAATTCTATTTAGAAAGGTTTAAAGATGACTCTAACTCCCCCTAAAAGAAAAAAAGAAAAAAAAAAAAAGCAGCAGCAAATCAACTGGGTAGTGCTGAATTATCTAAGTCCAGACTCACTGATCAGAATATTGTAGTACCATATTGCAAAGTCTCTGGGGGGCCTGGATCTAGAATTTAGAACACAGCAATAGAGGAGATACTAATAAAAGCAGGTGGTTGAGTTCAGAAAATTTGAACATGCATTGAAATGGTCTCAGCACCTATATGTGAACAAGGTAACTGGGAGTCTAGAAATTGGTCATATATGGAGTCACATAAATCAGAATTTCATGCACTGTTTAGAATACTGGTGAAACTCTGGCTCTGGGAAGGAAAACTTTAGAACAAGGCAGGGAGGAATGGTCTTAAAGATATTAAGTACAAATGTGGGCGGGTATGATTAAAATGCTGAAATAAGTTCAAGCAATGGCTACCAGGAAATGCATTAGTCACAGAAATAAGATAGAAGTTGAATTGAGATGTTCAAGTTGCTGAAATGCCAGGGCTAGTCAACTTAAATAATTCCCAACCAATGAGCAAACGTGAGTCAGGACTGCAGCATGGCTAAGCTTTCAGTCAGAGCTTCCAGACTATTCATTCTAATAGTTCACTCTGAAGAATCTCTTAGAGATAGTGAACTGTGGTAGTCTGAAAGGTCGCCTTTTAGTCTGAGAGGTGGCCTTTTAGTAATGTTCATGTCCTGGGACCAACAATTGGCATAGTGGTTACATTGTTAGACCCCCACATAGCTGACTGCAGTTTGAGTCCAGGACCCAGTGGCTTGAAACTCACACTGGGGATGTGTGCATGCGTGCCCAGAATCCTGAGAAGAGAATGGAGAAGAAAGGATAGAGGCATGGCCATCTCCCCTGGGGTGATTTCTTGCTTTCTATTTGTTTCTCTCTGCCTCTCAGGTAAATGCAGACGTCCTAAAAAAGAAGTCTGTATCCTAATTCTTGAAACCTGTGGGTAGATTAGGTTACATGAAATGAGGTTATTGTGGTAGAAGAAGCAATTAAGATTGGTAATGGAGAAATTATCCTGTATTTCTAGGATGAGCCAGAAATAATCACAAGTGTCTTAAAATACAGAAGAGAGAGGCAGAAGAGTGGCATCAGAATGATATGATTTGAGGAATCAACTAGCCAATGCTGGCTTTTAAGGCAGGAACATGCACAGATTAAGAAATGTGAACAGCTGCTGGAGGCTGGAAAAGGAAAGAAACAGGATCATAGAACTTCCAGAAAGAATGCAGCCCAATCATCGGGCCAGCAAGAGGCATAGTAGTTAAGGCATTGTACTTCCTCATGTCCAGGCTTGAAGCTCACGCTAGGTGCATGGGCGTGTGTGCCCAAAATCCTGAGAAGAGAATGGAAGAGAAGGGATTGTGGTGTGGCCACACCTGGGGTGGGGGGTGATTTCTTTCTCTCTATCCAGCTCTCCAATAAGCACATGCACCCTATAGCATAAGAAAAAAAATGAAGCCAAATCAACACCTTGATCTTGTTATCATTTAACCCAAGGAGATTAGCTTCAGACTTTTGAATTCAAAACTGTAAAATAATAACTTCCTATTATTTTAAGATATTATGCTTGTGTCAATTTGGTATAGAGCAGCAATAGAAAACTAGCATACTAAGTTATATTTTTGAATGGTGCAACGATAATGTACATCTTTTCCTCCCACCTTAAATGCACACACACTGTTAATGTCAAATTAAGACAAAGAAGCCTTGGCATTTCTTTGATTTATTAAAGTTAAACTGCTTTTCTTGAAATTACCAGCTGAACTAGCTATTGACAATAGTTAGATTATTTAAGAAATTGTGTGATCAATAAAATGTGGGGGAAAAAGAAATGGAAGACAACTGTAGACACCAGAGATAGTGTGAGAAAAGGGTGGGAAAGGGCAGAGGGTCAGAAATAGGGGTAAAAAAAAAATATATATATATATATATGTTTATATATTTATCTAATTAGAAATGGAAAATTATTGACAATAACATGCATGATTAAGCCACTATGCAGTATATTCTGTATGGGAAATCATATTTTTGTATACTGTGACGATGCTTAGGGAATGAATGTAAATTAATTAATTAAAAAAATGTTTCAGGAAAAAATCTAAAACTTTTTCTTGAAATAAAAAAATGCATTAAAAATACCTATTTTTTGACTGCAGTAAGCTATATATCCTCAGCTAGATGCTACTTTATAGAATGTTCATTCTACTCACTGAGGTTTATGCCTAAAGTAAGACTTGTGTTCATGGATATGTATATATCAGCTGTGCTTGCTATTGAAAATATTTAGATTAATTAAGATCTTTATTGAATCAATAAAATGTGGGTGGGAAAAGCATAGGAAGCAACCATGGATACCAGAGACAGTGTGGGAAGAGGACAGGAGAAGGCAGAAGGTGAGAGATAGGGAATCAAGGATGGGAAAAAAAGCAAAATATACAGGAAACAAGAAATGGAAAATTATTTGTTGACAATAACAAGGATATTTATATGCTTGATTGAGCCAATATATAGTGTATTCTGGATGGAAAATCTCATTTTCTATGTTGTAATAATGTACAGTGAATGATTGTAAAGAAATAAATCTAAATAAAAATTTTAAAAAAGAGAAAAAAATAAAGACAAAGAGGGACCAACAGCTGGCATAATAGCTATGTCACTGGACTTCCATGTAGTTGACCGTGATTTGAGTCCGGGATCTGGTGGCTTAAACTCACACTGGACATGTGTGCATGTGTGCTCAAGATCCTGAGAGGAGAATGGAAGAGAAGGGATTGTGGTGTGGCCATCCCTCCAGGGGGTGATTTGTAACTTTCTGTCTCTCTGTCCCTCTCTTTCTTTCTTTCTGGCAAGCGCATGCACCCTATAGCAAAAGCCTCTCCAAAAAAAAAGAAGATAGAGAAAGTTGAAGGAGTCAGCAGGTGGTATGGTAGTTAAGGGTGCTTGACTCCCATATGGCCGACCACAGTTCAAGTCCTGAACCTGGCAGCTTGCCTTCTCACTTTCAATCTTTCTCTCTCTCTGTCCTTCTCTGATCAAATTTAAATAACTAAATAAATAAGTAAAAAAATAAGTAAAGTTAAATAAAATAATTCTTTTTTAAAAGACAAAGAAAGTTGATAAATTACAGAAAAGTCAAAATTAACATTATCAAAGAACAAAAATCTAAGAGATAGATTTTAGGATCAGAAATGTAAAAAGTTTGGTTTCTTTAAGGATTGTCAGCCAGCTCCATCGCCTGGTAGTTAAAGGAGTCAAATCCTACATGATTGACCACAGTTCAAGTTCCAGTCTAGTCAGGCTGAAAACATGTTGGATGTATGTGAGTGCATATCCTGAATCCCAACACAACGGAGAAATGAAGGACAAAGGGTTGCAAGATGAACACATCCCGTTAGGGAGGGTTTTCTCCCTCTCTCTCTCACTCTTTTTCTCTTTGTTAAGTGCATGTTTCAGCTGCAAATGAAGACAAACAAACAAATAAACAACAACAAAGCAAAAAGGTTTTCCTTCAGATGGAACTCAGAGAACTGACTTATTTTGGATGAAGGTAGAGAAAGAACATTCAATTAAAAGGGTCCTTATGGCAAGAGCAGAAAGCTGGGAATTGAGTGTACAGATGGTGGTGACACGCAGATCTGAGGAAAGTACATGTGAACAATGATAACACAGATAATGACTATGTACTGTCTGGGAGGCACTGTCCCTCTATTCATTAATCTGGCACACATCGAATGCCCATTAAATGCCAAGTACCATTTAGATGGTGGAGATACAATGGCCCCAGATAACAGATGATGCTAATATGTTAATGGTTTTCACTGAAAAACAACACTGCAAATAATAACAAAACTGCCATGTATAAAGCAACTCTTTGGTCTTACGCATTGTGCTAAGCATATATTTTCTATAGTTTTCAAGGTAATATTTTAAGATATATGCTATTATCCCTCTTTATGTATGGAGATATTAAAGCATAAAGACCTTAAATGATTGAGTGACTGCCCAAAGCTACTCAGCACTTTAATCGTTAGAGCTGAAATGAAAGCCAGTTTGTGTCTGAAGACAAAGATACTCTTGACATACTTCAGACACTTTCCCAAAACTCCAGCTGGAATAACGAAAGAGTGGAATAACAAAAGAGCATTTTTTGTGACATTATCAGACATTATTATATTATTATTGTATTCCATTGTAACATAATATGATACAGACAGATGGTACACCCATATACCCCAGGCTCACATTTGCATTCTTCCATAAATCTGGGGGAATGAAATGTTCTGGACTCAGAGGACAGACAGTGGCAAAGTGGTAGAAATGAGAGGCTGACCCACGCAGGAAGGTTCCAGGTTTATAGCCGGAGACTGCTCTCAGCTGCCAGGTACAAGCATGCCCGTGATCCAGAACTGGACGGCAGGGTCTGGATGTTGACATCAAGACACTACTTGGGGTGTTCTCTCCTCTTTCTTTCTGCCTCTATCTCCTTTGCATATGAAATAAACAACTAAATAAATAAACCTTAAAAACGTTTTAGACACAGCCAACATTTAAAGTCTGGAAGAAGGAAATAAAATAAAAGATGCGGTCCTGGAGCAATGTAGACCTGATAGCAAACAGCCAGATCTAGCAATTAGAACTTCTACCTTAGGGATAAAGCCCCTCTGTCTCCTATCCATGGCACAACTGACTCAGAGCAGTTTGGGAAAAAAGATCTATTTAGAACTTGATTTTTTTTTAAATTGTTTATTTTTAGAAATGATCAGAGAATTTCCAGTAGTAAAAAGTTTAAAATATTTTTCTCTTACATAAGTATATAAAAAATATATTGAATACTACGTTTGAACATTATTCTTTTTTCCCAGTGATCATAGAAGATGGTTCTTCCATAGACTTATAAAAACATTTTTATAAGATATTGTGTTAGCATGTGACTAAATTAATTGCTATATATATAGTATATGATTTAATTACATTTCATTCTTAGTCTTTACTTTGATTCTAATTGGTGAATGTGCCTGTCACACATGGATTGAGGAAAGCTATTGAGAAGACTGCTTTTGTTCTTTTCTTTTCTTTCTATTTCTTTCTTTTTTCTTAGACAGAGGCACAGAGAAAGAGAGCAAGTGAGAAAGCAGGCTCCAGGGGAGATGACCGCATTGCAATTCCTTCTCCTCCATTCTCCTCTCAAGATTTTGGGTACCTACACACATGTGCCCTATGTGTTTTCAAACTACCAGGTCCAAGACTTGAACTGCACAGCCAGTCGTGTTGGATCCAGCTGCATTAACCACCATGCCACCTGCTGCCCCAAAGACAGGCATTTTTTAAACTCAAGATACTTTATCTAATACTGCTTTTTTATTATGCCCCAGTATTAGTTTAATTGGAAGTTCCTTCTTTTAAGAAAAATTTACATACGGTTAATTCACACAAATTTTTTTTTTTTCTCTATTCAACAAACTAGAATTTGAAGAAGCAATTCATATTATGCCTGTCTCCAGGTTTTCAGGTTGGCGAAATACTTTTCCTTGCAGTGTAGAATGCTAACCCAAGTGTTAAAAATTATAAGGAAAACCAGTAATTTTGACCTTGAAAAATATTAGGGTGTAAATTCAATTCCTTTGTCAAATAATATATTTTTGCTATGACTAGTAATATAATAGAGGATTATTTCTTAAAATGCAAGAGTTCAGGGGAAAAAAGAATACCAATGGTCACTCTGGGTAGTTAATCAGGACATTTCATTCCCTAGTACATGTGTGTGCCCATCCTATAAAGGTACTTTATAGTTATAATAATCCAGCCCTCTGGGCCAAGCTCTTGTTCTAGTAATATGAAGTAGACTCAACCTAGGAAATCCCATTCTCAGGGGCTTTTATATAAAAGTTCATTAGCTCATTCTGGCTACTCATTTATTAAGTTACTTTCTCAGTCTGTGGCAACCCAAGTTATGTCTGATCATGGAGTGAAGAGGTTTATTTATATCATTCAGTGCTAGTTAGATCTTGGAAAATACATCTTTGATTTTATCATCATGGTATATATTTATCAGACCATTAATTTAAGCATGGTTTGTTGTCAGATAAACATATGAATTGCAAATAGGAACCTATAGCTTCAACTTCTCCTCCATTCAACTTCAGTGTTGCTATTAATTCCTAAAACGAGTCAAATTAAATAAAAACTTAGAACCACAACACTAACAGCATTCTCAATGGTTTTTATTGAGTGAGATTTTGAATGTGTCACAACTGATAGAAAAGCAAAAATTTCATTTAAAAAATGCCTGTTTTCCAAGTGCCTCTTGAAAAACAAGGGAGGTAGAGATAAAAACAAATAAAATTATATTGGAAGCTGGCATTGGGATTATAAATGATGTGTCTATTAGCAGTGTCATAAAACAAGAAAATAAGGTAATTGGACTAACTGCAGGAAGAGAAAATTATGTAAATGGAGAGAGCCTTGTTAAAATAATCAAGACAAAGAGATTCACTGATTTAGAAAGTAGCAGTTTTTGAATTGCTGATATAATTAATCCTTTTCTTTTGTAAGCTTTCCTTTCAAAGAGTCAGTGTCACTCTAAACCAGTTAGGTGAGTTTGATAGTATCAACATAAATTGAAGTCTCAAAGCAATGCTATAGGTAGCAATAGTTTTAGAGAAGATGCCCTAAAAATGCCCTCTGACAATCTTCCATACTCCAACATTGTCCATTCCCATATTTTATGAAGTACATCTAACTAAATGATAGAGAACAGGTAAAATTCATTATCCTTGGCTATGGAAATTCTGCTGACAGCGGGACTCTCCCATTTATAGCTGGAACTTTACATTAACAATATGAGCCTAGAGCAGGCAGGTGGTGTGGTGGGTAAGGCACGGCTGCCCTTTAAGTACCTATCCTGGTGACTTGTTTTTCCATTCTCTTTCTCTCTCTTTGTCTCTCTCTGGTGATGTCAAAAAATAATAATAATAAATAAATAAGTCTTCAAATAAAAACAATATTAGCCTGTTACTAAGCCTGCTCTGTGTCCATATGCTAGTTTCAATGAACGTATTAAGTGCTGATCTGGAAAAATACTACCACTCAACAAGAATTAAAAGAAACTAATAAATAAAAGATAAAGAAGGGACCAGCAGATGGTGTAGTGGTTATGTCACTGGACGCCCACATGGCTGACTGTTCTGGACCTGGTAGTTTGAAACTCACATCAGGTACATGTGCGTGCATGCCCAAGATCCTGGGAAGAGAATGGAAGAGAGTGGATTGAGACACGGCCATCCTCCCTGGGGGATGGATTCTCACTTTCCCTCTCACTGTCTCTGTCTCTCTCTTTCTCTCTGTCTCTGGTGAGCACACATGCCCTAAGGCAAAAACCTCTTACAAAAAAAAATACATAAAGGTAATTTTTCCGACTTATGTGCCTAAAAACATACATATTCACATGCATATATATATAGTGTGTGTGTACACACACATATATAATATATACACACATATATGGACATTGAACCACCTACACATCTATTTCATATATCAAACACAGTAAATTAACAACTTCCTAGTAAGACTTATGAGTCTATTTTCATGGTGACAAAAATTAACTCCACTTATACATAATGCAAATGCCCTTTCCCAAAGAATTTACCAATTCTAGGGATGCTTTCATTTTTCAGTATTTTCTTCAGTTATGGACAACTAAACAATGCCTTTGATTTTTATCATGACGTGACTTCATTTGTAAGGAATAAATTCATCTGCATGCATAATTTTTGCATGGGGGTAATAGTAAGTACTATAATGTTAATACAATTCTTGAGAAAATGCTCCCAACTCATGTGCGTGCATAATGTCGGCGGGGGGCCGAGTGTAATAGTAAGTACTATAATATTACTATCCTTGAGAAACTGCTGTCAAGACATCGTCATGTCACTTGTAGCTCTCACACATACTTCATGTAGGAGCTTGACTTCGTACCTTCCTCTTAGCCACTGCGTTGTACTATTCCTCTAGTCGTTTGTAAATAATGTTACAGTTGATCTGCGATGATGCAAAGGACTGGCTCTTTCTATAACCTAGATTTTTGTTTTACCTTCACCTTATCTTTACTTACTTACTCTTCATGGACATGATTTGTTTGAAGATGCCATATATTTGTTAGTCCCTGACTCCGTAATGAAAAACAGAACATTTGGGTATTCATGCTAAATTAATGGGTTACAGCTCAGATGTTTTGTCTGTAGATAAAGACTTTCTTGTTGTAGCCATGACCTTAATTATGCTTCTGTTTTATTCTATTGAGCCAATTACTATAGCCAAATAAATTGGACCTCGTTTCAGGAAATACCACAATTCATGGTGCATTTTATTCTGAGAGCACTTTTCCAGAGCATTTTGAAGTGAGAAAAGACAAGTACAGGATGTTAGGGCCAATAGATTATGAAAACATTGAATGCGTGTATTATGTACAGCTCAGTACATTTCACAAAAGTTGAGATAATGTTAAAAATATTTGTTATGCTCTGTCTTTTAGACTATTGGTACTGAAATTGAAAGGTGATAGAGAAGTAGCTAAAAATCGTTCTTTCTAAGTGTTGGTTCATAAAAATACAGAAGTAAAACTCACATATAGTAACATGATGGAATCGTCATGACTACATCTCTTTTAAATTGAACTCAAAGTAGTGCCTTTAAAACATTTCCCTCATTCATTTAAAAATAAGCATTAATTTCAAAATTACTATTTAAACAACCAGAAACCCATAAGGAGATAAATCTTAAGACATAAATAGATAAGTGGGTAAATGAGTATATAATCCACAGAGGACAGAATTGAGTGATCTAATTTAAAAAAAATGTTTGTATCTCATTTGTAAGAGATGCAAATTAAAAATCTTTTTTACAATTTGCAAACTAACAGATAACATTCAATGGGTGCTGAATATGCAGTGAGGTGGGAATCTTAAAGCAAAGTAGGTATTAGATTTTCTAAAAGTTAACTGAATGACATATAATGGTTGACTTAAAAAAGGTTTATGACTCGCTTTTTTTTTTTTTGAGAGTTTTTTTGCTACAGGGCGTGTGTGCTTGCCAGACAGACAGAGAGACATAGAGACAGAAAGCGAGAAATCACCCCCCCACCCGGGGCATGGTCACGCCGCAATCCCTTCTCCTCCATTCTCCTCTCAGGATCTTGGGCACGCATGCACACACGCCCGGTGTGAGTGTTAAGCCACCGGGTCCGGGATGTGAACTGCAGTCAACTACGTGGGAGTCCAGCGACATAGCCATTACGCTAACTGCTGGTTCCCAAAAGGTTTATGACTCTTGATTCTATATTTTTATATATTGAGATGTGTATTCCACAAATATAATCATTTAAAAATTTTAAAATGGAAGTTTAACTTTAAAGAATAAGAGAGAATTAAATGATGATATTACAGTCATGGAATAGAACATTATACATCTAAAATTATGTTCATAAATGTTCTATATAAAAGTAAATGTTTATAACATTTTAAAAAATGATATTGAAAAATGTAACTTTAACTCCATCAAATACATATTATGTATAGAAAAATCAGAATTGAAACAGTTCAGATGAAAGTATTTCTCATTGATGGGCTCCATAGATTTTTATTGCCTTTGTATTTTTTAAATTTGGAAATGAATATATACTACTTCTAAAATGAAGTAGTCTATATATGTGTATGTATACACAAATATATAAATATTGTATAAACACATTTTTACCTTTATTAACCCTTACTCTTTAGCCATCAAGCTCCTTTTTGGTTAATTATTTTTTTCTTTGCATTTCCTATTGATAGTTTTATCAGCAGTTTCAGTTAAAAAATACTGTTATAAAATATTTTATAAGCATACCATTGTTCTCTCAATTTCTCATTCTACAAAGTAGCTTTTGCTTATCAAATATTAATAAAGGATTGGTCAATGGCCTTGCTTTTTAAAATTTATAGGTTCTTTTTAATCTGCCTGTTTGGTCTCAGCATATGACTTCAGTTATGGAAAATATGATCTCACCAACTTGAGTGCATTTTGGTTAAGGCTTTTAATTTCTTTCCTTCCTTACTTCTTTCTTCTTGCTCTTTTCAACTGCCAGAGGGTGCTTGTGCTCATCAGAGAGGGAGAAAGCACCCCTCAAGGTACATGGTTATGCCACAATCACTCCTCCTCCATTTTTCTTTCCTGTCAGGAGCTTGGGCATGCATACACATGCACCTGACATTTTTTTCAAGCAACTGAGGCCAGGATTTGAACTGCAGTTAGCCATGTGGGATCTGGCCACTTTAACCACAAGGTTACCAAGCTGGCACACAAAGGCTTTAATTTTTCAAGATACCTTTATCTATCATCAAATTAATTGTCAAAACATAGGTCTGCTTCTCTCTTTTTTTCCTTTCTTTTCAGATTTTTCCTCCCATAGGATGCATGCACTCACTTGAGAGAGGCAGAGAAAGACAGAGAGAAAAAGTGAGAAGGCACACACACACACACACACACACACACACACATACACAGCAGGGGAGATGGACATGCTGCAATCACTTCTCCTTCATTTTCCTCTTGGGATTTTGGGCACCCATACACAAATGACCAGCCCATATGAGACTCATACCACAGAGTTAGCCATGGGGATTGAGCACCATGCCACCTGCTGGCTCAGAGCTATTTCTCTTAATGTAATTGTCATTAAAGCCCACCCAAACTTCAGGTTCTTATTGTAGTCAAAAACTTTAACTTTCAACTGGTCATTTTGCATTTAAAAAAACCTGATTTTTTACAAAATTTTAGAAATACTTGTTTGAAAATCATACATAAATCATATCATCTTTCATTTCTTTAGATCAGTATGATTTCCCACATATGTTATGGGAGCAGAAGCATTTATTAATTCTTACCAAGAGCCCTAGCAATTTCTGCCTTATTCCTTTCTCTTTAATCAGCCTCATGCCTTATCTCTCTGAAGGAAGTCCCTGACACACTTTCAAGCATCTCTTGGAATCTACAGAATACCATGTAGAAGCTGCTCTTAGGGATAGTGTAATTTATGAAAGATAAGAGTATGATAAGAGTATATATAATCTTGAGTACATTTGGACCAAATTTGCCGTAAGTCATGCTAGCCATATCGCCTGTGTTATATTCACCATGAAAAACAAGACTACAAAATATCATATGTACTTGGGACCAGCAGTTCGCGTAATGGCTATGTCACTGGACTCCCATGTAGTTGACCGCGGTTTGAGTCCTGGACCCGGTGGCTTAAAACTCACGCTGGGCACGTGTGTGTGGGTGCCCAAGATCCGAGAGGAGAATGGAGGAGAAGGGATTGCGGCGTGGCCATCCCCCCTGGGGGATGATTTTTCGCTTTCTGTCTCTCTGTCTCTCTCTGTCTGTCTGGCGAGTGCACACACCCTGTAGCAAAAACCTCTCCCTCCTCCCCCACTAAAAATTATATCATATGTACCTAGAACGGGAATATTTCCTGTCAGAGAACTCTAATTAAGGACATAGGAGAGCAATTCCTTTAAGACCTAAGTTTCAGGAAAACTTCATCTTCCCCTGAGCAGAGCGTTTTCTGTAAAGGCCCTTAATCAGGTAACAGCTTCCTTCTTTGCCTTGACTTTTTGGAGGCTCAGAGCTATGAGTAGCTGTACAGGATGTCATGGTAAAAATTCCTATAAATAAATATGAACTCTGATTTTATTATATCCCCATACATCTGTCTTTATCCCCAGTATTTTGTTTTTAAATTACTTTTTATGTATTTGTTCACTTTTTGGACACGGTCTTGCCTGCCTTAACCTCCCAAGTAGGCAGGACCACAGGTATGTACCACCTTGCCAACCTTTGAGGGTAGGCTTGAAATCAACCTGGGCTTTCCACATGGCCTCAGCTCTCCCCATAGCAGATTTAACCAGAGTACTGCCACAGCTGGACCCATTAATTGTTAAAGAGTATTTTAATTACCCCTGAAAATCAGAAATAAACTGATTATTAATCTTTACATATCATATAGATACATCTATACTGGCCTTAGAAAATGTCAAGGCTGCTTTATTGCAAAAAATTCTTCTGAATGTATTTTCTAGCATTCATTTATTTAGAAAATCTTATTGTACACCTGGACATGCCCATGTCTTTGCAGAAGTGGGCTGCAACAGTGACTCTTCATTTCACAGTTTCAACGGACTTTATTTACTACAACTGCTGAATATTACAGCCGGCCGCATTTACCCAAAGCCTACGATATTTCAACAGTTCTCTTTTAATAAATTTTAGGGCACTCCATGAGTTAGTCAAATTGCAATCTATTTAACTTAATGAGTAAATGATTTGAAAAAAAGAAGGGCAATATAATTTCGAATCAATAGACCTTAATCTTCTTGGTCTCCTTTATAACACAATTTGTGATTTCACTTTTCTCTAATACGTTTAGAGACTATTCAATGCAATTATACCTCAAAAATTAAGATTGATGGGATACTACAGTCTCTTTTTAAAGAAATGGGATAATTATCTCTTCTGAAGCCATTTATTTATACAATATCTGATTAGGTCAGGATATCAATATCAATATCCATAAGCTATGGCAATGAGTTGCTTGCCCAATAATGTTATAAATATCTTTAGAAATAATTTTATAAGCCATGTATTAAGTGACTTTTCATTGAATTGGAAATTAAAAGAAAAAGGTGATAAATAATGCATTATAATTGTATTAAAAATTTATTTATTTTTATCCAGCAATCAATTATCCAATTTCGTCTTTAGTACTACTCAACATTTTGGAGTTTCATATTAAAGAAAAAATAAGATTTTAAATTTCATAAAATAACAGGTATATTGAATATAAGATAAAATCTAGGTCATAAACTAAATTATGTAGATTTTAAATTTAACACCTTTTTAAAAATAATTATTTATTATTATTGCTATTATTTTAATTTGACCAGAGAGAGACAGAGAAAGCCAGAGGAAAGGAAAGTGAGAAAGCAAGCTGCCAGGTCCAGAATTCAAAGCACAGTCGGCCACGTGGGAGTCCAGCACCCTCAACAGCCGCGCCACCTGTTGGACCTACCCAACATGAGTTTTAACCCTCCAGATCCAGGACTTGAACCATGGTCAATTATGTGGGAGTACAGCAATGTAACCATTATACCATCTGCTGATCCAAAATTTAACACATTTTCAAAGCATTTTTTTCCCTTTAAAATATTGAGTTGGAAAAGTCATGATGCATTTTTGCATTAGAAAAACATGTAAAATATGTCAAGACTTTTCCAATGACCCAACGTCATTTTGAATACTTATGGCATCATATTTAAGGATTGAAATAAGAAGATGTATAATATTGTTTTCAATAAGTTCCTTATAAAATTCAGTTCCAGCAGGGACTAGCAGTTGGCATAATGGCTATGTCACTGGACTCCCATGTAGTCAAACGCGGTTCAAGTACCGGACCCAGTGGCTTCAGCTCACACTGGCTGCATGTGCATGCCTGCCCAAGATCCTGAGAAGAGAATAGAGGAGAAGGGAATGCGGCGTGGCCATCTCTTCCGGGGGTGATTTCTCACTTTCTGTTTCTCTGTCTCTCTCTGTCTTTCTAGTGAGCACATGCACCCTATAACAAAAACCTCTCCAAAAAAGAATCAATTTCAGCATAAATTTACATGCTCGTTGTCTCATAAGAATCTCAAGAAGGAAGAGAAATTATGAGCATAATGTGGAATAGGGGAAGACTTCAGAGTCACTATTCGTTTTTCTTTATCCCAGATTGTGGCTTTCAGCCTTGCACTGAGGCCTGCTTGTATATTGTTTCTAACATGTTGCCAACCATCACAGAGTACTCAGGGTGCACGCCAAGGAGATCACAGCAGTGATAAAATATGGAAGAAGCTGGTTTCTCCTCTTTCTGCTCTCTACCTATGACAATGGTGTTAAAGTAGGACTGATAGGCTCAAGCCTCGATCTTCTCCTTCTGGGTCTGTCTGTCACCATTCCTTAACAAAAGCAGACAGAACTCCTTTTGCAGGGCGTGAGCATGGCTTTGACCTCCTCTGCTGGTGCTCATGTGCTGTAAACAGGTAGATTTCCACAGGAAGTAAATTCTTTGGCCAAGTTCTGGTTGGCTGTACCACCTTTGGTTTCCTGGATAGCTTCTCCCCAGTGTGAAGTCAGGTCAGTACTGCATGCATTGTAGAGATATAAACATTCCTTGCTGAGTTTACCTTGAACTTTATCACAGATGATTTTAGCCTCTTCTTCATAATGGTATTTCGATTTATAAGAGCTTTATCAACTATCCTGGACAGACCCACCGCCTCAGCCTGGTGTGAATGGCCACTCTGCAGTAGTGGCACTTCTAAGGTCGTCCTTCCAGGTCCCAGGCCCTGTAACCATCTGCAAGCAGTCAGCCCCAGGAGCTGGGCGCCAGGCAGGCAGCCTGGCTGCAGGGCTCAGGGAAAGCAACCTCCCGGCACTGACTCAGACCCCTTGCCCAGCAATAGTCCCAGGCCTCAAGGGGTGAAGTGGCCAGTACTAGGGCACTGGAAGCCACACAGGGAATGGGAAGGCAGATGGTAGGTGTATTGATGTGGCCCAGAGGGGGACCTCTCTCCTACTCTCCTCAACAGTGTCCATGAGCCTGTTGTCCAGATTAAAAACAAAACGAAACAAACGGTCCCCACCTGGCTCGGCCCCATAACTCCTGTGGTGTCCACCAGGAGCCCACTCAACCATATATATACCAGAGAGACAACGAGTAAGAGGGAAAGTGAGAAATCACTCTTGGGGGAAATGGTCACACTGCAATCCCTTTTTTTCCATTCTCCTCCCAAGATCTTGGGCACCCACACACAGGCTTGGAGTGATTTTCAAGCCACCGGGTCTGAGATTTGAACATGGGTTGGCCATGTGAGAGTCCAGAGATGTTACTGCTAAGCCATCTGCTGCCCCTTCCTTTTGTCTTTTTTTACACATTGATAAAATTCAGATTGTGATGGACCTGCCGGTGGTGTGGTGTTTCAGGCAGCTGACTCCCTGGTTTGAGTCCTGACTACATGACTTGAAAAACATGCTAGGGTGTGTTTGCATATGTACAAAATCCTAGGAGGAGAAAGGGAGGAGAAGGGATGTGGTGTGGCCATACCATTGGGGATGATGTCTCTTTTTCCCTCTCGATCTGGCAAATAGATGCACCCTATGGCAAAAATCTAAAAACAAAGAAAGAAACAACAACAAAAAATTATAACTATCTTTTATGGTGCAGTTGGAATGTGCTGTCCATCTCATTAACGTGCTGCAGAAGTCTGGGATGCCCTAGGTTACAGAGGCATTAAAATTCTAAGTATTGATGTGAATCACATCAAAATCTATGTATGATTTGACATTATTGATTCCTAATAGCAAAGTAACAAAAAGAGAGCTTAACATCAATTAGAAGACTTAGCAAATCAAAACTTAGAAAAATAATTCTGTGAAATCTTACATAGCAGAATAAAAAATGCTTGGTGAAATATATTTTTACTATAATAAAGTACCACTGGTAAATGGTCAGGAGAGAGCAAAAATCATTACAAATAATCAGACTGTACTGATTGCAATAAAATGCCTGCTCATGTTGTATTCTCATTTGCCTTTAATAAATGAGAGTATGATTTGTGCAAAGAAGTGATAAAAACAATGTTTTGGCAATCTTATTAAAAATAGAAATTTTATTGTTAACATAATTCATAAACTAAAGATAATAAAATTAATTTATATGCTGATATCTACCCAGTTTCTCTGTTACATAATTACATGTCAGTCCAAAGACAACTGTGCTAAACATGAATCAGCAGCTAATACACCTCAAAAAAGCAAAGTTATCTTTGGCACTGACTGCCCATTCCTAAGGGAACTGGACAATGGATCCGTTTACATAGAAAAAGATACCTTCTGGATTTTCCTGGAATGTTACATTCAGCATTGTCTTTTTCAAAGTACAATATTAATAAAATTTGTGCCTGAATCAGAACTGGAGGAAGACCTATATTAAATTACAGAATAAGGATCTAAAAAAAGAGGCATACTTAAGTAGAGTAATGATTAAGCTAACAAATGCAGTTTAATGGAATGTTAATGATAGCTACCATTTATTGATCTATTATTATATTCTAGGTCTTATGCTAAGCACTTTAAATATATTATCACACATAATTTTTACAAAAACTCTACAGAGTAGTTATTAACATTCCCACTTAACAAATGAGGAAAATGCTCAGAATTTTTAATAACTTGCCCAAGTTCAGACAAGTGTGAAGCCAACATTCAATCCATATCTGGCCACAAAACCAGTACTCTTATTTTCTAGGTAACATTTCTGTCATCAATTTCCAAGAGTTTTTGAAGATTATTATCTTTCTTTTCTTCATGAGGGATAGAGAGAAGGAGGAGAGAAAGAGATCTTTACACTGTGGCTCTCCCCACCCAGGACATCCATCCGGCAAGTTCAGGGAAATCCCAGAACAGTAACCCAGAGCCTTGGCATGTGGATTTCAGCATTGCACAGCAGCCCCCTACTACCTGGACCACTGCAGCTGGACCTGCTAGATTCCAGAGTTTTAGTCAGAGGTACCTAGAGAGAGGCAGAGATAGATAGATAGATAGAGAGAGAGAGAGAGAGAGAGAGAGAAAGACCCTTCCCCCTTATGTTAGGGGCATTGTTACACTACAACTCCTCCTCCTTTCTCTATACCTCTGGGATTTGGAGCACCCCCGCATACATCTGGTGTGTATGTTTGAAGTTGCTGTGGCCAGGATTTGAAAGACATTTGGCTATCTGGATTCCAACCTCTTAACCATTAGACTATGGGACTGGCCCTTGATTTCAGAATTTTAGCTCCCATTTCAAAATGGAGAGAAAAGGGAGACGCAAGCAAATAGGACAAAAATGTTAGTCTAAAGTAAGGTCAATGTAAGTATCATATATTTGCCTAAAACACCTGAAGTATCTTAAAGGTTGAATTCGAAAAATAAAATAACCAGAACAGAGAATGTAATAGTCCTGAATTGATGGCCTCTATCCGTACTACCTAGAGTTTTTTATTAAATTCTGGGAGCTGAATTTCTAAGGGAAAATTAACAAATGGAAGAGCTTCCATAAAATAAGAACCCTAAGAATGTAATAACCACTATTAATTATTCTAGCCCTCTTTCACTGAACACAGGCTATGTACCTAGCGCTGTTTTGTACTTCATACAATTTTTTCACTTAATCTTCACAATATTCCTAGAAGCTGAGTGTGATTTTTTTGACTTTACAAGAAAGCAAATGGGGTCTCAGAAAGACTAAGTAATTCTCTGGAGGCTTCATAGCTAATATATATTAGAGCCAGAAAGGGACCATGTTTACCTGACAAAGCCAGGACACTTTCTATTATACTATCTTACAATGTTGAAAAAAAATTCGGAAAATTTAGTACAAAAAAAGACAAATATTAAAAAGAGTAGACATATACTCCATAGTGCCAAAGGCCTAAACTAGAAACAACTGGAAGGAGATTAAACATAAGACATGTTTTCCTACAATAAGAACTTTTTACAGACCAGGACAGTGCCCAGATGATTACCTGCCACTTAATTGATACTTTTCCCCGTTTCTGACTCAAGGACTTTACCTCGTGATTCTCATAGCCTGAAATGGTCTTTCTTTGCCTGTGTCTCTGAGGACACGCCATTTGAATGGAGCCTTAGCGATAAGAGGCGCCTTTGATTGTTCTTAGAAAAGTAGCCCAATCTCATTACCACATTGTCCTTGCTTATCTATTGTTAGCATGATTGTTTTCTCCCCCACAGAAATGAACTTTCCCAAAGAAGAAAAATGAAAATTATGTTAGACACAGAGTAGACAATCAGCGACTCTTTGTTCATACTGAATAAATGTTGAAACTATTCACGCCCTAGATAGAATACCATTAGATGAAGCTCTCGTTCATGGAGAGACTCCCTGACTCTCCTTTTACCTAATAAAAACAAAAGCAGCGAGTGGCAGACCGCCTGCATAAGGATTGTACTGTGTACTCAAAACAATTGAAATGTTTTTAACAGCCACACCGAAATAATATTTAAGAGCACACAGGTACAAAGAAACAGACAATTGTCTTGGGGAGTTTATTTTAACATCACTGAAGCATTTTACGATAGTAAAAAGGTCTTAGAATAAGCTAATTGCTAATGAAATTCAATAAGGGATTTCAAAATCCACATACTCTGCACCTTGTGTGACAGCAATGCAGGAAAGCGTGGCAACATGATGCTGTTCCTGGTGCATACACACAGCAGAAATGAAGGTGTGCGTTAGCACGGTACTACACAATGGCTTACTCATGCTTCCCAGGTGTCAGGGATAGGGCCAACCTTATACATCTACTGTGTTGCTTCTCTCAATCCTCAAAACCCACGTATGATATACTATCAGAAACTGGCCCAAAGATACTATGTTTGAAAGTGGTGAGATTATGCTTAAAATGTAGGCCAGTATGACTGTACAGTTTTACTATTGACTGCTGATCAGTCCTTCATACAATTTTATCTGGAATTTCAATAAAGCAAAGGACAGGTATCCACTCAGTGTCTCTCAGGGCAGAAACATAAAACTGAACATGGCTCTTTTTTGTTGTTTTTAATATTTGAGATAGACACAAAACAAGTCACTTTTGAGGTCATTTTGAACTAGATATCTCTTCTTTAGGTTCTAACAAAAGTTTCAGAAAATTAATAATAGGAAAAGACAGCAAACCACACCTCTTTGTAGCAAACAAGTGCTATCTCTTGAACTCATTTTTCTCTTCTCGAAAGTACTCCAGCATTTGAGAGGCTGCTCTGTAAAAGAGGAAACATCTCATGTGCTAAGGTTGTGGGGGCAAAACTGGGATCAATGGATAGAAGTCACAGGAAAAGAGATTCTGGCTTAGAGGACACAGTTTCTATCAAGTTGGAAAGTTAGCTGCTTGGTGAGTTGGGACTGCTGCATTAATGAAGAAGCACTTCTAGACACAAGGGAACGATTATCGAAGTTATAGAAAAGGGGTTGGCAAGATTTTTCGGTTTTTGTTTGTTTTTACAAAGATTCAGGGAGTAACTATTTCGGGCTTTGCTGGGTATATGATCTCCGATGCAACTACTCAATTTTGTATTAATAAGGCAAAAGCAGTCACAGAGTAAGTGAAAGCGAATGAATGTGTTCCAATTAAACTTCACTTTAGACAAACTGGCTGTGGCCTGTATTTGGCCTCTGAGAGAAGTTCGTCAACCCCTGGTATAGATTGTATTAACCAGGGTACACGCACCTGCTGTTAGAAAATCTCCAAATTAAGGTGACTTCATATGGGGATTAGCAAACTAGGACCTAGAAGCATATCTGTTCCATGTCCTGTTTTTATATGGCTTCAGTCTGAGAATAGTTTTACCTTTTGAAAAGGGAGGAAAAGGAAAAGAAGAGTAGCAGAAGAAGGAAAAGAGACTGTGGCCCACAAGCTTAAAACACATGCAAGTAAGTATTTTGCAGAATAAGTGTTCCAACGTAGACAGATGCTCCTTGTTACACAGCATTCTTCTAAGCAGACACAAGGATTCAGACACCTTGCAATTTGTAATGTTGACCATGCTGTGGGAAAATGCATGAAGACCCAGTGATGACGTAACTCTCTTATTTGGGAGGTGCTACTCATTATTTTTGCTTGTATTTCATTAGCCAGAGTTAATCACGTGTCTCTACTTAATACAAGAAGACTGAAAAATATAATCCTTTGAAGAATAGAAGTCTTCCATCACCTATTTTTATACTACAGAGGAAGAGCATGAATCTTTCAACAAAGATTAGTTGCTTTCACCATGCAGAAAGAATATGAAGATCAGGTTGACACATGACACAGGTAAGCCCCAAAGCATTTTAATTAAGTGACATTATGTTCCTATGTTTCTACAATCCTCAAAGTAGCAGCAAATATGGTATCTATGGGCTGAATAGAATCAGATTCTTCTTGACCCACTTCCCGATAATTTCTTGCCTTTCTTTGATCAGAAATGACATAAAAAATTCTCAAATGCAACAGCTAGTGATTTTTGTCTCATAGCACTGTGCTTGTATTTATGCCCATATAAATAACCCCAACATTATATTTATGCATTATAATGAACTATAAGTCTGAATTTCATAAGATGCTTATGTCAAAGAAATACATGTAGTTAAATTTTTTTTCCATCTTGATAAAAGAAGAAATATTATTGAGCCAGCAGGTATCATGGTGGTTAAGACCCTTATCCCACATCACAGACAGCGCTGTTTAAGTCCCAGCACAATTGACCTGAAAAACATCAAGCTTGTGTGCTGGCATGTCCGAAGTCCCAAGAGAATGGAGAAAAGATTGTGGTGCAGACCTCCCCCTGGGGAATGTTTTCTCACTTTCCCCCTCTCTCTGTCCCTCCCTGTCTCTCTTGCAAGTGCACATACCTTGTGGCAAATATCTTTAAAAAAAATTATCATTGGGTTTTAGAGTATTTCAATTTAGCCTATCATTTCTATTTTCTACCTACTTCATAGTCTGTATCTTTGCACATTAACTAACTCAAGCCTTTTGTGACTTATTTCCAATTGTTAATTTTTTAAAACTTCCCAGTAACAAAAATAATGAGAACACAATTTTTTTAAAATGAATGATCCAGAGTGATGAGGGCAAGGATAGAGATTGATATCCAAAATAAATCTTATTACTTGCTACAATAAACATCATTAAAGGTGTGAGAGACTAATTGATGAGACTTTAAAAATGAATCTCTATTTTAAGAGAGAATGTTGTAATCATTCAAATAATTAAGTGAAAAGAACAGTGGGAGTAATAGAAACTGCAGGCAAGTTATCAGCAGAATAACCAATAAATCAGACAGAACAAAGAAGTGAAAAAATGGCCCAAATGGTCAATTAAGAAGAAAATAAAATAAACTTAATCTTTAGGATTTATCAAGACAACAAAAGCAATGAAAAAAGGTCAATATCATTGACCAAAGCTACCTTAAGGAAATAGGATCAACTAATACTTTGCTTTAAGTAACCAGCTCTGAATCTGTACTTGCAATAAGAATATTGTTAAATGGCATCATTTTGAGATTAGCTGTATTTTGTGAAACACAAAGTAAAAACAAGGTAGAATCAAAGTGAATCTAGAAATAACTCTGAGGAAGCAATTGCTATATTTCCTAATGGCTTTAATGTATGTGGAATGTAATATCTTGGATATCTGTTGAATATATTAAAATATATTACTGGGGCCTGCAGGTGGCATGGTAGTTAAGGTACTGAACTCCTACATGGCCCACCACAGTTTGAATATCAGACCTTGGTGACACTCATACAGGAAGTGTGTGCATGTGTGCCCACAATCCCAGGAGGAGAAAGAAAGAGAAGGGATTGCGGCATGGCCATCCTCTGTGGGGGGTGATTTCTCACTTTCCCTCTCTCTCTCTCACTCTCCAGAGAGTGCATGTACCCTATGGCAAAAACAACAAACAGAAAAAGTTATTGCTACTATCAAGCCTGGAAAATATACTTTACTCAAGGGCATTTTCAGGAAAAGATTTCTTGAGCCTGGTTTTCTTAGAGTTTCCTTGTA
The DNA here is from genome assembly GCF_000334495.1 of Tupaia belangeri chinensis. NCBI lineage: Eukaryota > Metazoa > Chordata > Mammalia > Scandentia > Tupaiidae > Tupaia > Tupaia belangeri. The sequence continues at coordinate 2,137,021 of NW_006199230.1, forward strand.
TGATATGACAAGAAACCTCCCAAAGAATCACCAGGCAGTCAGACACATTCTTTTTATGCTAATATTTTGTTCTATTGATATAAGAATTGGTGTGAATGTTGAATTGTGTTGGAATGTTGGGTAGGTGTTGGAATGGAGTGAGGAGTCAAACATTGAATACATCTGAAATCAGTGAATTGGAATTGTATCCAAGTGTCCCGAAAGCAACACAGTGACGTGTTATTTTCATAGGCTACGTTAGACTCAAAGAGTCCTGAATATAGAGTATAAAGAAGTGTTACAGAATTTATCTGAGATCATGGCAGTCTCAGTGGACACTGGCCATTTATATAGTGGCTCAGGGTACTTGGAGTAATTTTTCCAAGATTCCAGAGCAAAAGGACACCTTTTCTTGTATTTAGCCTCGGTACTTATGCAGCAACACTTCTGTCATAAGTTTATACTACATTCTGTTGGTCAGTGGGGTCGTAACAAGCCACATTCAAGCAGTCATAGAACCAGTGAGTGACCCCATTCCTCAATGAGAAAAATGTTAAAAAAAACTTGTGCTCATTTTTATTCCACCACTCCAGGTTTTCTTGGATTATATCCAAATGAAACACTTGCCTATGCCCTTGACTTGAGGTCTACTCTTTGGAGGAAATACAGTTAGAGAATTTGACCTCTGTTGAGTCCTTTTTGAAACAAAAGAGCTCAGTGGCAGAACCAGCAGATTACTAACTTCCATGATGCTAAGCTATTGATTAATGATCAGTTAGCTGGAAATATACCTTAGGTTATATATTATTTTCTTATTTATGAGATCATTTCTGTTCCTCCAACAATTGCCTATGTTTTTTAAGAAAATAATAAGGTAGGTTTTTTTTTCACTTCTTATTTTAATTTAGCACAGTTGAATTTATGTGGTTTCTTAGGGTGGTGGTAGAAATAAATCAGACTCCTCTAGTAATCAATAGCTATTAGGGAAGTCTGACTTCCTTGGATGCTGGAGTAACCCCAAAATGAAAATATTCCCTTTAGAAATATTATAAAGAATATTGCAAAATATAAGGAAGCTTTAAGGAGTTCATTGAAAAATAAAATTAGAATATGAATTTATTCTGGTGCAAAATATTTTTTGAAATCCAGGCAAAGTTTTTTCACAATTTATAATTTTTGTGAAAATCCCTGAATAAGTCTCATAATAATAATAATAATTCCTGCCTATTACATATTCAATGCAAAAAAAATTCTATAAAACAACTTGAGTATATAAGGGCTAATTTTTAAAAACATGTTTGTAAGAAAGGATGTGGGAAAATGAAGAACATACACAGAAATTAATAAATATATTTCTCAGATAAGAAGCAGAAGTACCATATGAGAACCTACTACATACATCACAGGGTATTATAAATCTAATTTATAAAAATACTTCTATAGCCTTGACATATGTAGCTGAGAGCCAGGGCAGTGTTGCAGTTAAAATAACACAGTCCACTGAAACAGAAAAACTTCAAAATTATTTAAGTCCTTTGCTTGACTTATGCTTTCTAAAACACCATGAAGGTGACAAATAGTCCGGAACAATGGTTGAACTTTTAAAAAAAACATTTTCTCTGTATTTGATAGGCCCCTTCCAAATTCCAATATCTCCTTCATCCCTCATTTCAAATGCTTTTTCTTAGAAAAATCTTTGTCCACACCCTCTAGCCTATGGATTCTATGTTCATATAGTTCCTCTTCTCTTGATTATGTTTGTGTGTGTGTGTGTGTGTGTTTTAATAAATCATGTCCCCCTCCGCCCCCCAGGACTGGCAAATTTGAATTGAATAACTGTCAGCACATATAAGATCACATATAATGACAGTCATTTAACTATCATACTTCTCAAACAGTATACATTTTACCATTCAGTTGTGCATCATTACAAAATCTGAAGTTTCTACAACCTTTCACTATTCTCCCATTGATACAGTATAGGAAGAGGATAAAACTGTAAAGGATTCATGGTACTCAGGTATCTGATATGTAAAGATAAAAATCACATTGAAGACAAACCCTTGCTGAATATTTAACTAACCCCTCACACTTAAGTTGGAAGCAAGACATTCAGATTCCTCTGTGAATCTTCTACTCTATTAGATGCCAAAGTTTTAATAGCATGTGCATTCAAGTTTTTAAAGTCATCCTACTATATTGTATATACCGGTATTAGTGGAGAACCATAAAGAACAAGAAAGACAGCAGAAGAAAGAGAAATCCCTGAGCTCCCAAATTTAGTTAGTTTAGAGATCACTTCCAGTTTGTAGTTTTCTTTCTCCCTTCCTTCCTTCCTTCCTTCCTTCCTTCCTTCCTTCCTTCCTTCCTTCCTTCCTTCCTTCCTTCCTTCCTTCCTTCCTTCCTTCCTTCCTTCCTTCCTTCCTTCCTTTCTTTCTTTCTTTCTTTCTTTCCTTCTTTCTTTTTCTTCTTTCTTCTTTCTTATTTGGGGAGGGTTTTGCTGAACAGATAAAGTCCCTCTACTGTGTGTGAGAGTGAAGAGAAAAATTTCTAGAAACATAAACATGTTACTAAATGTCAACCTATCTCACTTTCTTTTCTGATAATTTTGGCAGGGCTTTTGCAAAAGATACTGCATATTTAAATATAGGACTCGTAATTTACCTGAACCTGCAGCATCTTTTTTTAATGAAGTGTATGAAGTTATATTTGGATTTTTCTGGAGCCTGATGAATCCACTACAATATCATATTTTTAAGAGAGATTTTTGCTATAGGGTGTGTACACTTGCTTGAGAGAAAGAGAAAGACAGACAGAAGGTGAGAAATCAGCCTCCAGGGGGATAGCCATGCTGCAATCCCGTCTCCGCCATTCTCCTCCTGGGATTTTGGGCACACACACAGACATGCATGCCTGGCATGAGTTTCTATTTGTTTGTTTGTTTTTGATTGCCTATTTATTTTTTAAAATTTTTCCTTTCCTTTTAATTTCTTTTATACGTTCAGTCACTAAGCTTGTAAAGTGAATTTTCCAACATGAATACATTTCACACCAGTCCAGCTGGGGATACTATACACATCATCAACAGATAATAATCCATTTCCGTGTGCCATCAATGTCTTGCCTCTCTATTTTTCTCCTTAATGTCTTTTCTCACATTCTCCTCCTTCTTTCGCCCTCTTTCCACACTGTATCTAGTGTCTACAATCATTTTCCATGTTTCCATATCCTCTAATCTTTCCGGTATAAGTTTTAACCCACTGGGAACATGACTCGAACTGCGACTATTCTGGGATTCCAGCAGGTGTAACCATTACATCATCTGCTGATTCCTCCACTACGGTATCTTACCACAACATTTTCTGGGATGAGGACCAGCAGTTGGTGTAATGGCTATGTCACTGGACTCCCATGTAGTCGACTGTGGTTCGAGTCCTGGACCCGGCGGCTTAAACTCACACTAGGCACGTGTGCGTGTGTGCTCGAGATCCCAAGAGGAGAATGGAGGAGAAGGGATTGTGGCGTGACCATCCCCCAGGGGGTGATTTCTAGCTTTCTGTCTCTCTGTTTTTCTCTGTCTTTCTGGCAAGCGTATGTGCCCTATAGCAAAAACCTCTGCAAAAAATTATTTTTTCTGGGATGGAAAAACCACAGCTTCTGGAAAATCAAGTACATAAGCAGAGGTAAATTTAGAATATAAAGTCAAAGAGTAAATATAAACTGTTATGTGTATGTTATGGTGTTAATATATACAAATAATAGGGTTTTTTTAATGTATAATGGTATTACTTACAAGCTTTTAAACCAATTGTGGTTACGATTGTTTTTCTTTTCTTTCTTTCTTTTTTTTTTTATTTTAGGTTTTTGCCATAAGATGCATGTGCTCCCTGGAGAGAGAAACAGAGGGAAAGTGAGAAATTGCTCCTCAGAGGGAAGGGCACAGCACAACAGCACAGCCTTTTGTACTCCATCCCTTTCTCTGGATTTTGGGCATGCATGCACATGGGCCCAGCATGATTTTTAAGCCACCAGGTTTGGGGCTTAAATTGCGGTCGTCCTTGTGAGTGTTCTGTACCTTAAACACTACACCATCTTTTTTTTTTTTTTTTTTTTTTTTTTGGAGAGGTTTTTGTTCCA
>NW_006199230.1:2141167-2165820 GCF_000334495.1 Tupaia belangeri chinensis
GCGTTTGCCAGAAAGACAGAGAGAGACAGAGAGACAGAAAGCGAGAAATCACCCCCCAGGGGGATGGTCACGCCACAATCCCATCTCCTCTCGAGATCATGAGCATCTACACACATGTGCCCGGCATTAAGTTTAAGCTACCAGGTCCAGGACTCGAACACTGGTCAACTACATGGGAGTCCAGCAACCTAGCCATTACAGCAACTGCTGGTCCCAAAATTGATTTTTTTTTTCAATTTACTAAGGCATAGGACCATGAGTATATATGGCCAGGAGTCTCCCTTATGTCTCTCAAGCTTTAAAACCTTATGCTGAATTCACATCTGTGTATTAGTGGTAGCATTTAATCCTTCCCTGTTCCCAAACCAGTTTCCCAAGCTGACACACATGCAAGGAATATTAAAAAATCCTGAAGAAAAGCAACCACTAGATCCCTCTTATCACAAAGTGAGTAGCAAAGCTCCTTTCTTGGTATATAACACTCAACCAGGGCTCTGACACGTAAGAGATGAATTGCCAAGTGGTGCAATTTTGCCCTTGGCAAGACACTGGCTGCAGATGTAGTGGCCCAGTCTCTAACATGGACCTCTGTCTGACTCTGCTTTCATATGGCTAGGATGGGTGAACATAACTCTCTTCATCCACAAGAATCTCATGCACCAGGAATTTGCCTTTTGGCTTTTAAGCTTCTACATCTTAGTTCTGTTGAACACATGTTTGCAAAGCCTCTTTCGAGTCTTTCTGACTAATGGCTAACTGTAGAATCCATTTCAGTGATAACACGTTGTCACAGTGCAGGGACACAACAACTCCGCTGGATCCTCTGCTTAGAATTACGTGAGGCAGAGGTCACCATGTGGGGCTGTTTCTTTCTGGAGGCTCTGCAGGTAGATCCACTTCCAAGGTCGTTCTTGGCTGCATTCTGTTCTCTGCAGTTGTAGGATTTAGGTCTGTTTCCTTGGCCCACAGCCAACTAGTCCCAGAGCCTGCCCATACCCCTCCTTAGGATTTCCATGTGATCGCCCTCCCACAATGGCAGAGTGAGTCTTTTGACCTCCCTTTTGTCTGCAGCCAAAGAATGTTCTCTTTTTAAGGTTTAAATGATTATATTGCGATCACCTGGATAATCCAGACTACTCTCTATGTGTAATTATTACTACGTATAATTAAGGTTAAAGTCTGTAACCTTAATTACACATGCAAAGTCCCTTTTACCATATCATATAACATATTCATAATTTATGATAAGACCATACGTCTGCCTACCAAATTACATTAACAGAGTAGAGAAGGAAAATATATGATAATCTCAGTTAATGCAGAGGGTCATTTGATTAAAATTCTATACTTACTATGATCTTTAAAACAGCTTTTAAAAAGTATTAACAAGGTACATTCTTTATTCTATTAGAGTGTCTAGAAAGAATCTTTTACATAGTTCATAATTACTGATTTATTTTTTCCCTCCAAGACCATAAACAAAAATATTCTTTTCAATATTTTGTAGAAGTTCTACACAGCAATAAGGCAACAGAAATATATAAAACCTGTTAGAGATAAAAAAAAGAGACAATATGAGCATTGTTATCACAGAAGATAGGATTTTACACAAACTTAGTTGAGGAAATATATTTAACAAGTCATTGGATGCAAGATCAATGTATGAAAGTCAACTGTATTTTTGTATGCTAGGAATAATTAGAAAATGACATTTTAGGGACCAGCAGTTGACGTAATGGTTATGTCACTGGACTCCCATGCAGTTGACCACGGTTTGAGTCCCAGTGGTTTAAACTCATGCCGGGCGCGTGTGCGTGCATCCCCAAGATCTCGAGAGCAGAATGGAGTAGAAGGGATTGCAGCATGGTCATCCCCCTGGGGGTGATTTTTTTGTTTTCTGTCTCTCTATCTCTCTGTCTTTTTGGCGAGCGCATGTGCCCTATAGCAAAAATCCTTTCCAAAAAAATAAAAAAGAGAGAGAGAGAGAAAATAAAAAGAAAGTGACATTTTAACAAATCATACAATTAATATTGCATCAGGAAACTCTTTCAATACCAAGATTAAATGTAATGGAAGATGTATAATACCTATATTGAAGAAACTGAGGAAAACATTGTCAAGGTATATTTTTAAAATTTAAATAAGCATAAGCAAACTATATTTTTCTTTTTTGGAAGAATCAATATTTTAAATATGTCAGTTTTCCCAAAACTATAGCTTCAGGCAAATCAGACAAAATCTGTCCTCTCAAAATCACCAGAAAACAAAACAAAACAATAAAACCCTGGAAATTAACAATTTGAATCTAGCATTTACATGGAACTGGATAAAGAGGTTTAATAATAACTTTTTCTTAAAGAACAAACATTAGTGCTATGGTCTGAATGTTTGAGTCACCCCAAAGTTCATATATTGAAACTCTAATCCTCAAAAGATTGGTATTAGGAGCTGAGGCATTTGGGTGATAAGGTCATCATAAATAAAATTAGTCCCCTTTTAAAGATGCCTCAAGAGCTACTTTGCCCCTCCCATTATGTGAAGACACAGCGAGGAGGTGCCACTCACTAGATATCAAATCTGCGGTATTCTTTTTTTGTTTTTTGGAGAGATTTTCGCTATAGAGCGTGTGCGCTCGCCAGACAGACAGAGAGAGACATAGAGCTAGAAAGCGAGAAATCACCCCCCAGGGGGGATGGTCACGCCGCAATCCCTTCTCCTCCATTTTCCTCTCGGGATCTTGGGCACACACGCACACACGCCAGGCGTGAGTTTTAAGCCATCAGGTCGGGTCCGGGACGCGAACCGCGGTCGACTACGTGGGAGTCCAGAGACATAGTCCTTATACTAACTGCTGGTTCCCCAAATCTGCCATATTCTTGATCTTGGACTTCCTAGCCTACTGAACTGTGAAAAATAAATATATGTTGTTTATAAGTAACCCAGTCTATGGTATTTTGCTATATACCAGCCTGAGTGGACCAAGACAATCACATATCAAAATTTAGGAAGTTACAATAATTAAGACTTGTGTTGTTGGCAATAAGCTACACACATTAAAAAAAAAAAAAAAAAAAAAAACAAAAAAAAAGAGTAGAAAAGAACAGACTTATACACATGCAGTACCTGGACTGAACACAAGGTGACACTGCAGCATGGTAGAGAAAAGACGTTCTGAAATAAATGGTGCTTGCTGAATTGGCTCTCTCTGTAGTAAGAGAAAATAAGAGTTTAAGTATCTGGTGCCAGGCAGTATTCTGAAGTAAATTGACAGGGAAAGCCAGCTACCCCAACAATCTATTTTTTTTTCCAGTTCCTCTTTATATGAGGTTTGCTTTCAAATGTGCATTAGCTGAATGGTATAACCACACATTTTACCACCAGCTAACAAGTGTCCCTAGCTTTCTATCCTGAAATATCTGTTTCTTAATACTACTACATTTTCTCCTTTAAACAATTGTGCATTGTAAGTACTACTCCCTGGGCATAACTTTTCTTATTATAAAACTGAAATAATAAAATTCTTCCCCTGAAAAGAAAACATAGTGCCTTAAGGAACATTTTTAAAAATTACTATTATATATAAGTCATTACTATATTGGTCAGTTTTATGAACAGAGTCTATTCCAGTGAGTCAAAGTAAGAAAAACTTCTTGAAGGAATTTTAAGCAGTGCATAGAATGTTGAGGTAGACTGAAAAAACAACTGGAGGCAGAAATTCTGGGAATCCTCCTACATTGCTAATGTGGAACTGGTCTGCTAAGGGAGATGCTGTTAATCCCTGCTTTAGAGGGCAGTCCTGCTGTGATCAGAAAGCTGCCACACTGGGAAGCCACTGCCAGCCCAGCCAGTACTGAAAGAACCAAACCTCTAGTGACATGCTTCCCGGAATTTCTGGCCTCCAGCCTCTTGCGCTCACTTTTCTTCCTGAGTTTCACATGTACCACCTGCCTAGTAGAACATCGCCATTCTTGGAACGCTACCTATAAGAGCCTGTGAAACTTTGCCATTCTAGACATGTCGATATGACAACTGAAGCAATTACTCCAGAGCATCTGGTCAGCTTCGAAAATGTCCAAATTTTTGTAATCATTAAGACTTCATATATTAAGCATCTATTCTGTGTCAAATTAAGCTATTCTAATTTATTTCCTCTGATCTTTTTTTTCTCTTATTTACTTAAAAGATTTTTGACATATGGTTACATGTACTTGCTGGGGAGAGAGAAACAGGGAGAGAAGGAAAGTAAAAAAGCACTCCCACACACACAAGAGGTATGGTCACGCTGCAATCCCTACTTCTGCATGCTCCACTCAGGATTTAGGGCACACACACACATGAACCTTGCATCTTTCCAAGCCACCTGGTCTGAGGCTCGAATGACGGAGTTGGCCATGTGGAATCCAGTGCCTCCATCACTACATCACCTGCTGGGTCCTCCTGCAAGATGACTTCTCTCTTTCTCTCTCTTTGTTTGTCTTCCTCTGGTGCCATATGGCGAAAATGTAAAAAAGAAGAAGAACAATTTAAGACTATTATCTTTTTTTTTTTTGAGAGAGGTTTTTGCTATAGGGCCCATGAGCTTGCTACAAAAACAGAGAGAGACAGAGACAGAGAGCGAGAAATCACCCCCCCGGGGGGATGGCCAGGCCGCAATCCCCTCTCCTCCATTCTCCTCTTGGGATCTAGGGCAAGCACGCACATGTGTTTGGCATGACTTTAAGCCATTGAGTCCAGGACTTGAACCACGGTCAACTGCATGGGAGTCCAGCAACTTAGCCATTACTCCAACTGCTGGTCCCCAAGTCTATTATCCTTTAACCAAATTTTTTTTTTCATTCCTTACTTTCTTCAAACTTAAAATAGTATCGGATTTTATTCAAAAATTTAAAGTTTACTTAGGAGCAGACTAAAACAAACACAGGATGTTTAAAAAGTTGCATTAGGAGGGCAGCAGATGGCCTAGCAGTCATGTCATTGTACTCCCAGATGGCCAACCACAGTTCTAGTCCTATAACAGATGGCTGGAAAATTCTGCCAGGCTCGTTTGCGTGCATACCCAAGATGGGGGGGTGGAGGGAGAGAAGGGATTACAATCATTGTACTGTGTTGGCCATCTGCTGCATTAAGAGGGCAGCAGATGGCCAACCACAGTTCTAGTCCTATAACAGATGGCTGGAAAATTCTGCCAGGCTCGTTTGCGTGCATACCCAAGATGGGGGGGTGGAGGGAGAGAAGGGATTACAATGTAGCCATTTCCCCCAGGGGGGGATAATTTTCCACTTTCCCCTCTCACTTCTCTGTTGTTCTCATTCTCTGACTACTGCATGTGCCTTAAAGCAAAAATCTCTTTTAAAAAATTGCATTAGTTTTAAAAGATGGATTAAATCCATAAGACTAAACTATGTTAATATTGATGTATTCAATGAGTCAGAATGTGAATGCAGTACTGCAGAAAGTACTCTCTCATTTTAATTGATATGTGCTTTTGGCAAAACAAGTGAGGATTCGGCCCAAAATAATAGCTTAGTTATCTGTGCCCTACGGCCTCTGAGCAAGTACTCCATGTCATCTATATTCAGCATCAGAAAATTCTGGTATATCTAAATACTTTTGTCATCTGTGCTATTTAAAATATGACAGAAATAACCTTAAATAAATAGGACAATGATAAAAAATTTGGAAGTCATAGTAAAAAATTACAATTCTGAACATCAATTCCTTTTCTTTCTTTGTAAGCAAAGTGACTATTCACTCATCTTAAAAAAATTAAACATGGAAGAAAACCAAAACATCTAGATTTAAAATGTAGGTACAAAGATGAAGACCTCATGACAGAATGCTCCATCATAAAAGGGTATGATTCTTAAGGACCTTGTTTATAATAAGCTGTAGGTAGCTGAGAAACTGACTGATGTGAAAAGTTCCTGAAGGCCTTAGAACTGGGCTGAAAATAGTCCTAAGAACTTATAGAACGTGATCAAAGCTGCCTTTCTTGAAGAGCAGTTTACATTCCAAGTGAAGTCATAAAAATATTTAAAGTAAGAAGGGAAAAGGGAAAAAGAAACAGATCATTCCATACATTTCTCATCATCATGGAAGAGTTCTCTCCCTTCCTTCTTCCTCAGTTCACAAAGAAAGATGCTTGGTTCTGAGAACTCTATCACAAGTCATGTAATAAAAGTACCACAATCTCTAAGTTACCAATAACCCTGGAAAGTTAAAAAAAAAAATTGAGAGAAAAAATACTGGATCAGTACAATCATTAATGGAAGCAAGTTATAGTCAACTAAAACACAGGGCAGTAATCATGTGGGAATAATGACAAGTGGTCAAAACATTTGATATATATTTAGTTGCTTTGCTTTTTAGCATAATATTCATCTTGTGTAAGTATCTAAGGTGGGAACAATACAGTTTTACATCAGTTATTACTACTGAATAACTTTTATTTGCATTTAAATATGCACCAGCATTCTGCTTAGTGATTTCTAAACATTACCTTCTTCATCTGACCTCAAAGTGTCCGATGTGGGCACCTTAAATTTCCCTTTATTGCCTCACTGACTTTGAATTCATCTGCCTGATTAAAACTCCAAAGTACATATTTCCAGAGAGTTCTTCTCTAGGAATTTCTGTTTCTTTAGTCAGCAACATACATGACATCTGCTTAAATGTATTATAACTGTGTAAATCTCAGCATATCTAAAGGTTATCCCTTGGTTTTCCCATGCAAATATAGTCTATCTTTAATCCTCTTTCCCCAATTTAATATCAACTTATCATTGTTTTACTCCCTATCCCTGTCCTAACGTATCTGATCTGTTAGAAAACTTGTTAATATTGCCTCTGTTCAATATCTCAAGTCATCCCCATCACTCCATCTCCACCACCACTAATTCAGAATTACTCTGATTTCTTTCATTTCCTACTTCATTGAACTGTTCATTGATATATGTGTCCACAGACACTCTTCCCATACTCTCTTCATAAAATGGGATTATGTCTATCCCCTTTTAAAGTTTGTAAAGTATAAAAAAAATAATAAACAGCCTTACTAGCCTAATTAATTATATATTATGGCCTTTTATTAAATAATACTAGCAATATTCCAATTCAGTAGATAGTCTGGGAGTAGTGATGACATAGGAATTAAATTAAAGGAAGAAAATATAAATATTTTATTCCTTTGTATCTCAATGCTTGGCCAAGAATTAGGTAAATTATGTGATCTCAATAGATACAGTTGAGTAAAGGAATGAGAGTCACCAAGAGCAACTTTATCTAGTCATATCCAAAACCAAGATTGGTCATCATTTAAACATTTATTTCATGGTGATAATGATAACAATAATATCATGTTCATTCATAGAGCACATTCTTTCCTTTATCCTTCATAGTAACCTCGTGAAGTCCATACCAAATAATCTTTATGTTATAAAAGAAAAATTACGCAGCCCAACAGTGCAGCGGTTAGATGCTGCACAAAGCAAACTGAATTCCACATGGCTAACCAGAGTTCAAGTGTCAGCCCAGCAGACTTAAAAAATTGCCTGAATGCTTATGCTCATGCTCAGGATTTTGGTGGTGTGAAGCATTGGAGGAAAAAGATTGCAACTTGACTGGCCCTGTTAGGAGGTACTGTCTGTCAATGTTTTAAAATTAGCAATGAAGAAGTTGAACATAAAGTCACATGGCTGTTGGCAAAGCTGGAGTGCATTTCATGTTTATTTAACTTTAAATCTCAGAGCTCTTAATGTCTTCTCTTAGGAAGAATTGAATCAACAGCTAGCAGAATCAGAATAATGGCAGTAAAAGAATCAGAACTGCAACGTGTGAGATTAGTCTAAGTCCTGTTCTATTGTACCTTTATGAATTTTGTTGATCCTTGGAATTATAGCCAGATAATATTAGCTGTAGTTTATTCCCTAAATGACCTGTCCTTTTTCTTTCTCAAACAATTTTTGCTGTACTTTGAATGTTTGCAGTGTTTCAGTTTCTTTGAATATTTCCAGTTATATACGTGTTTGAAATATCAATGCTTTTTAAAAAGGGCAACAAACATTCCAAACATTTGTAAGGCATTAAGAGAATGTGACTTCATATGTGATTATAGTAATAGGAAATGAGTTCAACTGTATGTAACTACCACTGCCGTGGACTGCCTTTATGACATGCATGAAATAACAGAAAGGTCCCACACAGCTCAAGGAATTTGAATATTGATTCGAATCTTGCGCTCCCATTTGTTAGAAGTGTCAATTTAGTAGGTCATTTTTTTTTTGTAAATCTCTAATATTGTCATGCATGAAATGGTGATAATAATGCCTCACTTTCAGTGTCCTTTTACAAATCAGAAACAGTAGTTTATTATTGTTTCTATTATTAGCACAATTGTCATTATCATTACTATCATTGTTAGTAGCAGAAACAAAAAACTTATATTTTTACTTCAAACTATCTTTTTTGCTTTGTCCTTTTTAAGCCATTTTTATTCTCTCAGGAAAACAACAAAGGTGTTAAGATTGATTACATACTTTGGTTTTCCTTCTGGACACCATTTGTCACTGTTGTAAGTAAACAGCAAAATAAAATCTTCTCTTATTAAATGAGACTCCATACAAATCCCACACAGTCTGTACTTGTAGGAAAAAAGAAAGGTCTCTTTTTCAGGTGCCTAGATTTGATCTTTCTATATAAATCAATAGTTACCTATATACACCATTCACCATTCTTGGACACATAACTTTAGTTACAGAAAATGGAAAAGTCTACATTGCACTGTGCAGCCTTCCAATTTCTTACAAAGAAAATCGTATTCAGTACTGCTACTGTTCGGCTAACTTCTATATTCCTATGACACAAATCTAATTAAGACTTCGACAAACACAATTTAGAACTGGAATTCAAAAATACAATTAAAAGGTTTAAATGCAAAGAAAGTGGATTTTGGTATTAAATGTAAATTACATTTTAACTCTAAGAATTTATCAGTTGGAAAGTTAATGAAATTAATGAAGCAAGAAATAAGATGCAAATCCAAAAGTTTATATTCCTCTGCCTAGTTGGTTGCCCTGGGCAAGCCCCAAAGAGGAATAGAAGCCAATTATAGCCATAAGTGAGAATTTGGGATGTGCTTTCATTACATAGTTATATATATAATTGAATAGTCTGAAAAGGACTTTCTGAACAAGAGCACATTCAACTGCATGTATGTAAGTGTGTGTATGGGGAGGATTATGTGCATAAATAAATCTTAGAAAAAAACCTATGGAAGAATACCGTGAATGCTATCAATTTTATTAAGAAAAAAAGTCACTTGAATTCTCTAAAATTCAAGGATGAAGATCTAGAATATCATTTTAAAAATTAAAAGTAAGAGACTATTAGAGATTTAAAAATCTTAAAAAATTATTTTGACTTTCTGAGCAAGTGATTATAGGTATTCTGGTAGTATGAGCAGTTATCTATTCATATGGCATACATTTCAATCATTCATAGAAAATATGCATAATCACCTATCTACCTCCCATATTGTACAAAAGTTTCACACTTATTTTTTTAAAAAACTACAAAAATATCTTCCAAATATCCTTGGTTTCTGGTATTCATATCAGGTGGTCCTTCTTTTTTTTGAATGTTGGCAGAACCTAATGATTGCTTTTAAGGTTAGAAAATAGCAAAACTGATAGGGTATGCATTTTGGGATTAGGTGATAAAGGACTGTAATTTGTTTCATTGGTTTTCTGCTTCTTGTTCTTATGTGTTTTCTCTGATGATTGAAGCTGGAGAGGTCCACATGGCAGGGAGCAGACCTCTGGACAACCATAAGCAAAGAACAGAAGCTCTCAGATAAAAAGTTTTGAAGAGTTGCATTCCATCAATAACTACTGAAGTGAGCTTGGACACTCCCTTCCCTGGCAGGCCTTTGGTTGAGACTGCATCCCTTGATGAGGCTGGTCCCTTTCCTTTGTGAAAGACCCTTAAGTGAGAAGTTAGTTGTTTAAGCCATGTTCAAATTCTTAGCCATAAAAAGTGTGAGAGCATAAATATTGTTGTATAAAGGCCTATGATTTGGGGGTAATTTCTTATGTAACAATAAGTACTTCAGGACATTTAATTTAATACACTTGATGGCCTGGTATCTAATAATGCAAAAGCCAGTTACTGAGAAACTCATGGAAATGACATCTAACCATTTGGTGGAATGGCCAGTACAAGATGCTACTTGTTCAACGACGTTGCTATAAACAGAACAGAGCTTGTCATCTTCTAAAAGCAAAAAGCAAAAAATTCCCCAGAAAGTTAGCTATTGTTTGAAACCCGAGTTGCTGTCTTTGTTCTTTGTGTGGGTTCTTTGAAAATACATTAATCTAACGGTCTTAATCTCTGAAAATAAAAGCAGAAAATGCTTTTATTTCAAACTCCTGCTCTTGAAAATCTTTTCTAATGTATTGGTTCACTTTTCTGTCTTTATAAATATAATACAGTGAGTTTAGCTGTCTTCTTTTGATGGCTTTTATGCAATATTTCCAAGTTATATTGAAAATGAATTGTCACTGTACCGTAATTTGACATAGAAAGTAAAGAGAAGAATGAGTATGCACTCAACTTAAAATACCCACTGAAAAGGCTTGGATAAAACAGTGGGTTTTGATGATTTTTTTTCTGATTTGAATTTCTCAGTCAACTTCAAGTATAATAAGAATAATAATAAACCATACCCTGTCTATTCAAAGGTTTAGATTATATTTTTTTGTGTTATTTCTCTATAATTGCTTAAAATTACACTGCTATTATTCCCTTGTTTTTGTCAAAGGCTTTTTGGAAGAAAAAAAAAGAACTTCCAAATAATATTTTTCTAGTTAACCAATACATTCTTTGGTTTTTACATCATCACACTGCAAATATATGACAGAGTATTGAAATGGAATATATGTGTATATTTATATATAATGACAGATTAAACAAGCATCTGAGTCGATGTCGTACTGCCATTATTGTGAAAATACTAAGATGCCACTTTGATTTGTGAAAGACACACTGTCCTTAGAGCTGAGTTTTTAAATATATTTTTTAATATTTCTACATTCCTATGCTGCATTTAACATTTCATCTCAATTGTAAAAATACTAAGCCAAATGACTACATAAATTCTGAGTGAAACTTTGTGAAGTCTATTATTAACCTGAGAGGTGGGAAGAAACACAGCTTGAGTTTGATATCTCAGGTGAAATTTGCTGCTCTGGCAATTAGAAAAACAAAACCTTGACATCCATGCTAGGAAATACATATATGGATATTATTCTAAGAATTACCATGGAACCCCAATTTGTCCATTTAATTTTGATTTTTCTGATTATTCCCACATCTGACATGTTCTCACATGTTTGTTCTTATACTGGCAAAAGATTCACTGCAAGGAGGTTAAAGCAACCCATAAGTTACTAAATCCTACTTCCCTCTACTTTTCTCTTTATCTCCCCACACCCTTCTAATTTTTTTTTTTAACAGACAGGATGAAAATAACAGTTCAGTCTTACCATTTCTATTATTAAAAGATCAAGGTAGTCCTACATGAAAAAGGAGTATATGTGAAGAACATTTTGCTTTTCTAGTTTGTTTTACTTAATTCTACGCTAAAGTAACCTATTTTCCTTGACTAAGAGGTTATTGATAAGTGCAAACCAACTGCAAGAAGAATTTGCTAATACATCAAGTTGTTCTAGGTGAGGTCACTACTGCCAACTCAGGCTCAAATTACTCACCCTGTCAACCAGAAAGTCAGGCATTAAATCTGCACTCCCTATCACAGTTTGCAGCTGGAATTTATCTGTAAGATATCCTAACTCCACAGATAATGAATTCTGACTTGATCCTCTAACCTTAACATTAGATGAAGTTTCCTACAGAAAGGAATGATGATGATTCTCAACATATTTGTGTGGTTGGTAGTTGCATTAGGGCCTAAAATTCTTGCTTATTTTAAAGAGTGGAATCACTTATGTGTAACCTGTATAGAGTCAAACCACCCAAGCTTCTGATTCTCTTAATTAGAAGAGACTTACTTCAACAGACAAAGATTAATGAAGGTAATTTGAATTTTTGTAGCAATCGTTTTCAAGAGTTCAACCTTGGGACCAGTAGTTAGCGTAATGGCTATGTCGCTGGACTCCCACGTAGTCGACCACGGTTCGAGTCTCGGACCCAGTGGCTTAAACTCACACCGGGCATGTGTGCGTGCGTGCCCAAGATCCCTAGAGGAGAATGGAGGAGAAGGGATTGCGGCATGGCCACCCCCCCGGGGGGTGATTTCTTGCTTTCTGTCTCTCTGTCTCTCTCTGTCTGGTGAGCGCACGTGCCCTATAGCAAAAACCTCTCAAAAAAAAAAAAAAAAAAAGAGTGCAACCTTAATATACAATGAAACTTCTTTTTGACAATAAACAGGAAATTATAGATCAAAAATAAGTGTACCCAGAACAAATCCTTTTCCCTTAACTGACAAGAGAATGGAGAAAAATAGGACATTTATAATTATGTTATTTTTGTCAACATTTTATATATATTAAATTATGGGAAATATACCACCAGAGAGTTAAGAGAAAGTTACTTTTGATATAAAGATTTTTCCATAAGTCCTAGCAATAGGGAAATTCCATCACTTTCAAATATAGAGCTATTTTTTGACAATTAGTAAAAGTCTTGCTGTGGTCACATTTCTTATCAGATATAGGTCATTACAGCAAACAAAGAACATTAGTGAAGCTATTCTTAAAGATATTTTATTTATAAAACTATTTTAAGACTAAAAAATGTGTTTGGTAAATTTCAAATAATCACCTTTTCAAATTTTGTAATTTAATGGTAAACTAATAAACTTATTTAATAGCATTTTTCTCTTTTGAGAATAGAAATAGAAAAAAGCATATTATATTAGACAACTTGAAATAATTTATAATTTATAATATATATGTCTTTAGTATTTTCCTTAAATTAAACCAGTTCTTTTAGAGACCAGTGTGGTGGCTAAAGCATTGGACTCCCACATGGCCAACTACAGTTTGAGTCTCAGACCTGAAAGCTTAAAAATCATCCGGGCGGGGGGGGAGAACCAACATTTAGCATAATGGCTATGTCGCTGGACTCCCACGTAGTCCACCGCGGTTCATGTCCCGGACCCGGTGGCTTAAAACTCATGCCGGGCTCGTGTGAGTGCATGCCCAAGATCCTGAGAGGAGAATGGAGGAGAAGGGATTGCAGCGTGGCCATACCCCCTGGGGGATGATTTCTCGCTTTCTGTCTCTGTCTCTCTCTGTCTATCTGGCGAGCGTACGCGCCCTATGGAAAAAACTCTCCCCCAAAAAAAAAATTCAGGGCATGGGAGTCTGTGTGCACAACATCTCAGGAGGAGAAAGAAGATGAGACTATGGCCTGGCCATCCCCCAGGGGCATGACTTCTTTTTTTTTTTTTTTTTTTTGGAGAGGTTTTTTGCCATAGGGCACGTGCACTTGCCAGACAGAGAGAGACATAGAGACAGAAAGCGAGAAATCTCCCCCCAGGGTGGATGGTCATGCCGCAATCCCTTCTCCTCTCGGGATCTTGGGCATGCACACATACATGCCCAGCATGAGTTTTAAGCCACCGGGTCTGGGACACGAACCGCCGTCGACTACGTGGGAGTCCAGCGACATAGCCATTAGGCTAACTACTGGTTCCCGGGGCATGACTTCTCTTACTGTCTTTCCCTCTTACTGTCTCTTTCTGGCAAGCATATGTGCCCTATGACAAGAAACAAACAAAAACCAAAAACCTATCCCTGTTAAGTGTTAAGAAAAGCTCAGTTCTAGATTATGGTAGCTCTAGACTACAGTATCTCTAGTTGAAGACTCTAGAAGGACAAACTCTACTTGAAATTTTTGTGTTTCACTATTTTTATTAAATATCTTCATTTTTTCCCCAAATTCATCTTTGGAATTCTTACTCTTTTATTCTCTTCTGAGAGTAGGCATTTAATTTTTTTAAAGCAGTAGCCTTGCAAACTTAAATCCAAGTCTCATTTTCTGGCACTCAACTATCTTCTCATGATATATTTACTTTGGAGATTTCTTTATGTACAAGTGTATTTTGTTATAATGATAGTTAGTCAATACTAAAAGAAAAAAAAAAAAGAAGTACTTGTGATGTTAATGATAATGAAATTGACACCATAGTTCAATTAGGGGGTGTTTCTGTTTCCAGTTCTCTATCTTCCTTGAATGAAAGAGGAAAATAATCAGGTTTAATGAGTCAGAGTTGATAACAAAGGCAGGATCTCTTAAAAAACTCATTCAAAAGTGCATGGGATCGGGAACCAGCAGTTAGCGTAATGGCTATGTCGCTGGACTCCCACGTAGTCGACCGCAGTTTGTGTCCCGGACCCGGTGGCTTAAAACTCACGCCGGGCGCATGTGCGTGCGTGCCCAAGATCCCGAGAGGAGAATGGAGGAGAAGGGATTGCGGCGTGACCATCCCCCCTGGGGGGTGATTTCTCGCTTTCTGTCTCTCTGTCTCTCTCTGTCTGTCTGGCGAGCACATGCGCCCTACAGTGAAAATCTCTCCAAAAAAGGTGCATGGGATCAGGGGTGCACAGAGGTGGCATACTACGCAGGCAAGACTGGATCGTTATGGAAAACAGATTTGATTCTTAGGTTAACCAATACATGTCAGCAGGCATGGGTATGCCCGTAAGCCTGACTGCCTGGGAAGGCTGAGGGGTAACTGTGGCATTGAGAGCTTGTCAAGGGTGTTTCTCTCCTCTCTCTCTCTCTCTCTCTCTCTCTTTGTCTCTTTCTTTCTTACTGTTCCTCACTCATTAAAGAAGCAGATAAAATTTAAAAAATAAATAAAACATATTCAAATGAGTAGAACTATTAGGAAAGGGACTACTAGGATTGAGAAGGCAGTACAGTATTCATAGTCTGAACAAGGCTATTTTGTGAGTGAAAGGGAAACATTTCATAATTATTCCTAGACAAGAAGCATACATCAGGCAAACCAACTTGGAGTTTGACAAGCCATCCCGGTCTATCAGAGTTACATAATTGTTTCGCAATCATTTCCTATACCTTTGTTTACTTTGTAAACCTCACAGGAAGCAAAGATGGTGGGGTGGGACAGTATTTTAAATAGCTTACATTAGGTATGGCTGCTTCGGAAATAGCAGCATGTTCAAATATTACCTTGACTCTTAACAATTGTGTGACTTATTTGACTTAATTAACATTTTTCTCTGTTGGATTATTTATCTATAAAAAATAAAAGTAAAAACAGTAAAATAATAAGCATTTAAAGGAAAGGTAAGGTGAATTATTGAGACTTCTTGTGTTGCACAGCACATGGTCTGCTTTGTTAAAAGTTTATGAGCAATTGAAAATAATGTGCATGTGCCGTTTCAGGAGTGGAGCATTCTATGTATGGTCAGTGAGTCTGGTTGGATGATAGTATTGTCCAAGTCTTTTATATGCCTACTGATTTTCTGTCTATGTGTTCTGCCAATGACTGAGGAAAAAGGTTGAAATCTCCATCTATAATTGTGGGTTTGCCAATTTCTGCTTTCTGCTCTAGCTTTTCCTTCTTGTGGCTTGTCGCTCTTATATTAGTACACACACATATAGAACTATTATGTTTTCGTGATTAATTTCACCTCTTATCATTATGAAATTTCTGATTTTATCTCTGAAAATAGTGTTTGTCCTACAATATACTTTGTATTAAAATGCCCATTGTAGCTTATGAGAAAAGATTGTTCTCTTAACTTTATTCATCCTTTTCCCTTAACATGTATCTTTATATTTAAAGTGGATTATTGGTAAGTAACGTAGAGTTGAGCCATTTTTATCCAAACTGAAATACTGATTTTTAATTGGAATTTTTATTCTTCTTCAATGAAAAAAATAGGTGACATGGTGGTTAAGGCACTGGACTCCCACATGGCCAACTGTAGTTTGAGTTCCAGACCCAGTGGCTTGAAAATCATGCCAGACACGTGTACGTGCTTGCCCAAAGTTCCAAGAGGAGAATGGAAAAGAGATTGTGGCATGGTTATATCCCCAGGAAGGTGATTTCTCACTTTCCCTCTCTCTCTTTCCTATGAGTGCATACACCCTATGCCAATAACAAATTTGTTCTTTATTTCCACATTACTCATTTTCTTAAGAATACTGGGACCAGCAGATGGTGCAATGGTTACATTGCTGGACTCCCAGCTTTGGACCATGATTTGAGTCCTGGACCCGACACTTTCAAACTCGTGCTGGGCATGTGTGCGTGTATTCTCAAAATCTCAAGAGGAAACTAGAGGAGAAGGGATTACAGTGTAGCCACAGCTTCATGGAGGAGGGGGTTGATTTCGCTTTTTGTCTCTTTGTCTTTTTCTGTCTCTCTGGCAAGTGCATGCACCCTATAACAAAAATCTCTTTTGCTCTAAGAGAAAAAAAAATTACGTGTATTTTATTAGATTACTTTACCTACTTTATTTACTTTTTTGTGTTAGAACTAACTTTACTTTTTTGCCAGTTGCCCTGGTGTTTCCAATATGCATTTATCAAAGCCTGACTTCAAATATCGTAATTGCCCTTCCTATAATGTCATATATGATATCTATATCATACATTTTGTTCCTGTGTTATTTTTAAATTTATGTATTCCATGAGACAGCAAGAGACAGCACAGCACCCCTTATAGAATCTTGAAGCCAAGATCTACCAGCAGCTATGGCCAGGCTCAGACTATCAGCAAACACATGCCTTACAAACTCAGAGCTCTCTGGATGTGAACCGAGAACATTTCCAAGTAGATCAGCCTTACAGTGTTGCATTTTATTACTGAACCTCCATTTGGTCCATGTTTCTACATGATTTTTTTTTTTTGGTTTGTTTTTGGTTTTATTTTTATTTTATTTATTTTTTCATTCCTTTAGTTTTAGTTTGACCAGAGAGAGACACAGAACGAGAAAGAGGGAAAGTGAGAAAGTAAGTCACCAGGTCTGGGAATTGAACCATGGTTGGTTATGTGGGAGAGTCTAGCACCTTAACCAAGCCACCTGCTGGTCCCTCTACATGTTTTGTATCCTTAATATATTGTTTTTTTTTCTTTAAGCAATTATCTTTTAAAAACATTTTTAAAATGCTAAGAAAATTATTTATTTTATTATTATTACTGGCTTTTTTTTTTTGCATTTGCTATAAGGCATGCATACTTGCTAGAGTGGGAAAAAGAGAGAGAGAGAGAGAAAGTGATAAGGAAAATGAGAAACCACCTTGCCCCACACCCAGGGGTGATGGCTATGCCATAATTCCTTCTCCTCCACTTCCTCTCAGGATTTTGGGCATGGACATATGCTCACTTAGGGTGTTTTTTAAGTGCCAGGTCCAGGGAAAACTGTGCAGTTAGCTATGTGGGATCAAGTCACTTTAACCACCACAACACAGGCTGGTCTGAAATATTTATTTTTTATTCACTCCCATATTTACCATCTCCAGCATTATTCCAAACACTATGAGATCCAAGTTTCTATCTGGTCATATTTCCTTCAGCCCAAACTCTTTATTGAATAGTTCTTGTGGAGGTGCTATAATAGAACGTTATAAAAGTCTCTCACTTTCCTGTGTACAAGAAAAAGTCTTTCTTTGCTTTATTTTCGCTCTGAAAACTATGTCCAATATCTGCACAGCATTTCACAGATAAATGCACAGCACAGAGATATGATGGTAGCATCGTATCTCTCATTCTGTGTTCACTTTTATATTCAATCTGAAAATTTCTGACTTTTCTTTTTTTGGGGGGAGGTTTTTGCTATAGGGTGTGTGCGCACGCCAGAGAGACAAAAAGAGACAGAGAGACAGAAAGCGAGAAATCACCCCCCGGCGGAATGGCACTGCTGTGATCCCTTCTCCTCCATCCCTTCTCCTCCATTCTCCTCTTGAGATCTTGGGCACACACGCACATGTGTTCAGCGTGAGTTTAAGCCACTGGGTCTGGGACTCAAACCGTGGTCGACTAGACAGGAGTCCAGAGACATAGCCAATACGTCAACTGCTGGTCCCGAAAACCTCTGACTTCTTAATGAAATACTTAAATCACTTATATATTTACTGTAATAAGATGGTTAGAGTTAAATGTGACATTTATCTTGGCATTTAATTTATTTCTTTTATCCTCTCCTTTATTTCTAATAGAGCATATGTGTATGTAAGAGAGAGAAAGAGAAAGAAGCGCCTTTTACGGGATCTGGTCATGCCCTTCCTCCAGCACACTGGATCGTGGACGTGTGCACATGTGCATGGCGTGTTTCGAACCAACCAGGCCGAGAGTTTAAACCTTGGTGGCCACGCTCACATCCAGATTCACTTGAGCAGAGAACTACGGCAAGCACCACAGAGCCAGCCCTTAGTATTCAAGTTCTCTCTGTATCACATACTTTTGTTTTTCTGTTCTCCTCACTATTTCTGCCTCTTTTGGACTACATTTGTTCATGATTTCATTATTATTTTTATACGTTTATTAGCTACAACTCTATGTTGTGTCATTTTAGTAGTAAACTTAAGGATTAATAGTAAAAACATTATTTATCACAGTCTACCTTCAACTGATGTAGTATAGTATTACTTTATGAGTAGAATAAGAACATTAGAACAATAGACTTTTCATCTCTTTTTTCCCAGGCTTTGTGCTATTTTTGTCATACTTGTTGATTCTTCATAATATTACAAAATCCTATGTTTTTATTATTTTATTTTGAAACAGTTGATTACGTGCTAGGAAATTTAAATAATAAAAATTGAGTCTTTATTTTACTTATGTAGTTATCATATTCTGTGCTCTTTATTCCTTTGTGGAGAGCCAATTTCCATCTGATACTATTTACTTTTCTTCAAAGAACTTTTGTTAGCATTTTTCTAGTGAAAATGCACTGTGTTGAATTCTTTAAAGTGTTTTTGTTCCTAAAAAGTGTTTTATTTTGGGTACCAGCAGTTGGCATAATGGCTATGTCACTGGACTCCCATGTAGTCAACTGCAGTTCGAATTCCAGAGTCAGTGGCTTACACTCACACCAGGCGTGTGTACGTGCATGCCCAAGATCCCGAGAGGAGAATGGAGGAGAAGGGATTGTGGCGTGGCCATCCCCCCTGGGCAGTGATTTCTCTCTATCTGTTTCTGTCTTTCTGGTGAGCACATGTTCCCTATAACAAAAGCCTCTTGAAAAAAAAAAAAAAGAAGTTTTATTTTGCCTCAATTTCCCCCCCCCCTTTGGTTAGAGAGTGTGTGACTCTCCAGAGACAGAAAGAAAGAGGAGAAAGTATCCCTCACGAGAGAAGACCATGCCACACTCCTTTCACCTCTACTGCTCTCTCCTTTCAGGGTTTAGAACATGCACATGTATGCACTCAATGTGCTTCTCAAGCCACCAGATCTGAGACGCCAGATCTGAGACTCAAACTGCAGGGTTGGTTACGTGAGTTCTGACTGTCGTAATGACCAGGCCGTGGAGTGGCCTGTGCCGTACTTTTTAAAGTGTTTTTTAGTGGCGGTGTTATTTCTATTGCTTTGTTTTATAACTAGTTTTAATAAATATGACTATGATGAACTTTGCTGTAATTTTCTTTGTATTTCTTGTGCTTGGATTTTATTGCACTTCATAAATTTTAGATTTGTAGTTTTTTTCTTTTCCTTATTTGAATGACTTTGGGCTATTACTTACTTTTTTTTTTCTATCCCCTTTCCTCTCTTCTTTGAGAACTTCGTAATATTTCACCACTTGGAATTTTTCAAAAATTCATCTATGTTCTGTTATTTCTCCTAAGTCTATATTTTTTCAAATAATTTTTATTGCTTTATCTTTAATTCATTAATATTTTCTTCTGAAATATCTAGTTTGCCATTTATCTAATCAACTATATTTTAAAAATTGGAGTGAATTTTTCAACAGTAAACATTTAATTTTCATTGTTTAGTATCTGCCTTGTTTATATTACACATACTCAAACTTTTCTCTATACTGTTGGTTTTAATTTAGGAGAACTATTACACTTCAGAGGACATTTGTTAATGACTAAATACATTTTCATTGTCACAATGTGTGTTGAGGGGATTGGCTTTGCTGCTAACCATTACACAGGACAGCATCCCAGGAACAACAAAAAGGTACTATAATAAGTGTGGCCATTGAGTAATGTCAGTGGTGTTGATGTTGAGAAAGCTTGCTTCAGTCTCTTGAAAATTGGGATGTAGGGCACCATGACACTGGTGAAAAACCTTGTGGTGAAGGGGAGAAAAAAAATAAAAGTTCTGAGATTTACCCTTGACTGCTATAGAAGATGGAATTGCGAACGCTGCCAATTTTGAGTAGTTTCTCCAAGAGAGGATCAAAGTGAATGGGAAAGCTGGGAATTTCAGAAGAGAGATTATAACACTTGAAAGGAGCAGGAACAAGATCACTGTATTTTTCAAGGCAGCTTTTTCCAGAAAGCATTTAAAATATATTGCCAAAAAAGTATGTGAAGAATAACTGATGTGATTGGTTGTGTGTAGTTGCTAACAGAAAGGAAAGTTACGAATATTTTACCTACAGATTAACCGGGATTAAGAAGATGAAGAACTCATTTATCTGGAATATTTTGTGTGAGTTCTTGAATAAAACTTGAAAACTAAAAAGAAAAAATGAAAAAGAAAAAAATGGAATGTATAATAGGATAACTGCTTTAAAAAACATCTTCTAGTAATACTGTGTCAGTTTTACTTTTAATTATTTTCCCTCTATTTATGAATTACATGTCTCTGCTTATTTTTTTGTTTTGTTTTGCTTTCAGAGAGACGCTGTTTGCTATAGAGCATGTGTAATCACCAGAAAGACAGAGAGAGATGACAGAGAGACAGAAAGCAAGCAATCACCTTCCAGGAGGAATGGCCATGCTGCAATCCTTTCTGGTCTCTTCTTCTCTTGGGATTTTGGCCACACGCACATGTGACCAGTGTGAGTTTTAAGCCACCAAGTCTGGAACTCAAACTGTGATTGGCTCCCATGGGAGTCCAGCGACGTAACCATTATATCACCTGCAGGTCCCTGACTTGCTTATTTTCAGGTGATAATTTTTTATTGGATTTTAGAAATAAGGACTTATTTTTATTTCTGGGCTATTTTTCATTCTTAAAAATATTCTTATGATTTGTGATGAAATCTTTAAGTAAGTTACTTAGAAAGGAGGTATCAAAGAAGCATCTAGTTCAGTTGTCTGTGTGAACTTTTTTCCACTAATGATGTAAGACCCGTTCTAATTCTTTAATAATTCTCAGTAAATTATGTTTGCTCGCTTTTTTTTTTTGGCTCTGTTGAGAATTGGTGCCATTTTTTGTTTGTGTTTAATAACAACACTGATCCTTTTAGTCTTTTTAGGTGGTATTTCGCTGACTTTAGGTATTTTTCTTACATTCATTTGTTAGTAAGTAATTAATGGAATAATTAAATAAGACTCTGTGCATTGCCCCAGAGTTCTTTATTCTGTGTAGCTTTCTCCGCCTTCTTATGCTGCTATCCTGTAAACTCTGGCCATCTTGTGTTCTCTGGACTCCCAGCTCCACTTCCCGAACTGAGGGGGGGCTCTTCCTGAGCATCCTCCTGGTCCTGGGACCTGTAAACTGACTATATGCAGAAAAAGAAAGAGCCTGTCTGCTTTGTTACTCATCTCTCAGAGTTCACTGTTCTCCATGGTCTAAAGTCCAATGTATTAAGAGTTGTTTCATAATTGTGTTCCATTTGCTGTGGGCCACTTGATGGGCGGGGGCGCGCCACACCTGTCTGCTTTGTTACTCATCTCTCAGAGTTCACTGTTCTCCATGGTCTAAAGTCCAATGTATTAAGAGTTGTTTCATAATTGTGTTCCATTTGCTGTTTTAGGATATATAATACAGAGTGTCAGTTTTTTGGTACCTTTAAATAATGTTTAACCAGGCAGTTAAGTTATTGGGAGTTAGTTACCTTGAGCTTTTCCAAGCAATTTGCTTCCAAGGCATGTTTCCAGGTTATTATTAGGGAACAGCCAGAGTCCATTCTTCTAGGACTTGTTAAACTCTACTATTAATTTATGTCTCTTTAGGTATCTACTGAGTATTTCTCATGTCCAACAAGATTTTCTCACTCTGTTCAGTATTTAAATGTCTTCTAGGCCTGTGTGAGAGCTGAAAGCTATTTACCTTTGGCAATTATTCTGTCCATGCCCCTAGGAGTCCCTTTCTATGCAGGCTCAGCGTAGTGTTTAGTCAAAGATGCATGCAGGCTTTAATATATATTTCCAGAACCCCTTATCTGCACAGCTTCCACCTGTATACCTTGCCCTATACAATTTGGTAATCATCTTGAATTTCAATTTCCTCATCTTCAACTCATTAATACCACTAGTTTGTGCTGACTTCTCTTAGTTTGAGTTGACACAAAAAAATGCCTAAAGACAAAAAATTGGGACAATTGTGAGGATCACCTATAATATTCTTCTCTTTGTAGAGAGAAACCCAGTCTTGGGCTACCTTTTGTCCAACATATTAGAAAAGCATTTTCATACATTTTGTCTAGTTTTCTTGTTCATAGAAGAGGACAATCTGTACCTATTATTTCATTATGTGTTAGAAAACAATTTGAAATGTTGGGAGAATAAAAAGTATTAACCCATATGCCATACTTACACAAAGTAAATACTTGGTAAATGTTAGTTTTTAACAACATATATTCTTTTCATCCTATTTTACTCTCTCTTTTGCTCACCAAGCTACAATTAGGTGAGGGTTTAATTCAAGCCTCCTCAATGCATTACCTCCATCCTGGCCCCTTTGATGCTGGACATTTCAGATACCATTCACTTTGCCTAGAGAGTGCTCTCCTAACAAATTATACTGCATATCTTCCAATTAACTTCAAATCATGCTATTCTTTTTTATTTTTCATTAAATGTAGTTTTCCAAGTGATGCATTTTTTTGACGTTCCTTCCACAGTATAATTCCAATACTCCCTTTTTACTGTTTCATGGAAGCTTATCATTTTCCCTCAAAGAGATCCTCACAGGTTGTAATGATGTATATTTTTTGTGTGGCTATATGATTAGTGAATCTCTCTCCTCCTAGAGTCAGTATCTGATTGGATCCCAGGGTTAATTTGAAGGAACCTAAACTTACATGAGATCAGGTCTGCTACTCTTGCTTGCTCATCATTATTATAATCAACTGCTTGTTAATGTCCTGGGCACAGAGAATAGCTAAGAAAAACTGTTGAAGAAATAAATTCATAAATTTTCTTTGTCACTTTTTAAGAAATATTTAGAGTTTTCTGACTTATCTTTGAGAATAAGTAAATAAGTAAAATCTATTATTATATTTTACCTAAAAGTAAAATTCAGTTCACAAGAATATTTATTATTTCTTAGGTCTGTAAATAGGTCTTATCTTTGCTAATGTAAAATGTTTTCCTCAGAGAGGATAATTCCATCATTTTCCCAAGTGAAACAGGAAATTCACCAACAAAGAAAAAAATGCAAAAACCTTTGAAATAGTTTAAAATAAATAAACTCCCAGTTATCCTGCAAATACCAAAGGAAATAAACAAATTCAAGCTAACTTAATCCCTTACCACATTTGAACATATTTCATACAGGATTTCACATTAAAGTTACTTACAAATCTTCCTAAATTAACCCAAGAAAGATTTAATTTCCCAAAATGAATTGCAATCTTCTCCTCTTTACTTCAGTGTAAGAAGTCTTTGTGGGATAAATTTTAACTCCAACTATGAAAAAGTTCAAAAAGAAATGGAAACACAAAAAAATAATTACAGAAACTTAAAATGAATATATTACATAAAACCAACTTTAAAACTTTTATGGGTATTTGGGATCTGTGAAGGATATAGAAAACCGGAAAGAATGCCAGTAAAACCCACACTGATGGCAACAGCAAAAACTACAATTTCAATGACAACAAAACATCAGGTAGTCTACCTCATTATTTCTCTTGATAACTGAGGGCAGAGAATAACAAGCTAATCTGAAGATCTAAAGAAAGTCAGATGCTTTCAAGGAAAGTATGAACCTAAGCACATGCCATAAAATTAGATAATAAGAATTCGGATAAACTTTTCAATGAATTGCTAAAACCTATAGGTGTACTGACATTAGAGATCAACAAAATACACATGATTCCACCTGCAGGCTCTTTTCCATGGACTGAGTTATCCACAAAAAAAGACTGGGGATAGGGAAAGATACATGAG
Organism: Tupaia belangeri chinensis; assembly: GCF_000334495.1. Classification (NCBI taxonomy): domain Eukaryota; kingdom Metazoa; phylum Chordata; class Mammalia; order Scandentia; family Tupaiidae; genus Tupaia; species Tupaia belangeri. The sequence continues at coordinate 2,165,456 of NW_006199230.1, forward strand.
AAGGCCTCCTTTTGGAGCAGACCTAGTGGATGACAACAGCAGCCCCTAAAGAGGAAGATGTGAAACTCTTCAAGAACCTTCTCTCCTGTCTCTTCAACAGAGCAACAACAAAAGATCCTTAAACTGCTGAGGTAGGATAGCAAACCCTTCACTCTTAAGGTACAGGTGAAGGCCGGATGCACTGAGTAGATTCAGGAGAATAGATCACAATAAAACTTTTCACCACAATAAAAGGGGGGGAAACGGACCAGCAGTTAGTGTAATGGCTATGTCACTGGACTCCCAAGTGGTCGACCCCAGTTCGAGTCCCGGACCCAGTTCCTTAAGCTCACACCAGGCGCATGTGCGTGCGTGTCCAAGATCCC
>NW_006199230.1:2166108-2167499 GCF_000334495.1 Tupaia belangeri chinensis
ATAATTTTAATATAAATTCTTTAAGATAAATGACTTTGAAGAAATAATCAAATACAGTAGTCAGCAGTAGTCAAAGCATGTTTCAAGAACAATATTAACAACATCTCTCTTTTCTGATGAATATCACAGGGAAAACACCAAAAATATGAAGGCACTGTGCTTTGGAGTCATAGGGAATTTCTTTTCTTCCTTATAGGTTATAGCTAAAAGACAGGTGACCGTTCCCATTTGTAAGTGATTGGTTTTAAGTTGAATTCAACTGGGACGTAAAGGTGTATTAAAGGTGATTAAATACTCTGCTTTTAATTTCTTTAGCCAATGTGTAAGACACCTGGAACAAATTTTGTGAAAATTAAAACCTTAAGTGTGTTTTAAAGTTTTAACTTAAGTGAATTTGAACTTTGTGTTGCCACTTTCTCAAAGAAATAATTATAGTTTTACTAGTGATAAAAGCACCTCTCTTATTCACTGGCAGTAGTGCTAACATACTGTTTTTATGCTTCAGAGGATAGTATGCTAATAAATCAATTCTACAGGAAAACAAAATACTTATAATGAAATAATTGTAAGTAATAAAGTTTTGAGTATTTTCTCTCCTTGTTAGCACATTTCTCTTCAGTGCTCTGCATAAATGGTCCTTGAAATTATAATCTTTTTTTTTCTGGGTACCACATCAGACTACAACTTTTCATTCCCCTCAATATTATACTACACAGCCTCTACTTCTTTCTTGAGATATTTAAAGAAACCAAATTTCAGGTATAAATCTGATTAAAGCAATGATTTTTACCACTTTTTGAAATACTTTCACTAAAAGGTTTAGCATTGGTCAACCTAGTGGCATGGAATCCAAGACAATTGGATTCCACATGGCTATATGTGGTTTTGAGTCACAGTTCTGGCTACTTGAGAAAATGCCAGGTGTGTATGCATGCACGTCCAAAATCCTTAGAAGATAAAGGAGAAGAAGGGATTGAGGCATGGTTATCCCCCCAGGAAAATGGAGGTCTCTCCCATTGAGTACACGTGCCCTACAGTATGTTACACACACACACACACACACACACACACACACATATATATATATATATCTTTCATTAGCAACAACATTGAATTGAACATGAGGTGGATTATCTTTAGTCCAATAGAATGACAGACGTAGATCATGTTTATTTTCTGTAAGATGAAGGAAAGTAGAACATTCAGAAAGAGACCAGTCAGGAAAATAAATAAAATCATATGATGATACATATTGGATTGCAGACTAGTGGATGATTCTACTTATTTGTGTTTTTTTCCTAAAATAAGAAGCCATAGACTATTATGTGAAATGTATTATATTCATTATATTTGTATGTATTTCTCTCTTTTTTTTTCATGCCAAAGGGTAC
>NW_006199231.1:0-1828 GCF_000334495.1 Tupaia belangeri chinensis
TCAGAATATTCGTGGTGACAGAGATGAGGACGTCTTTCCAGGATGTGCAGGATGAGATAGACACCGTTACAAAATCAGTCAGAGTTCCTAGAGATGAAGACAGTAATACAGGAAATGAAGACCTCCTTCAAAAGTATTAATAGTAGCCTGGACCACACAGAAGACAGACTCTCTGAGCTGGAAGACAAAACCTTTGACTTAGATAAAACCACCAAAAATAAAGAAATAATAATAAAATGAGAACAACATACGAGAAATACCAGATACTGTGAAACACCCAACTATTCAAACTATCGGTATTCCAGACGGTGCAGAATGGGACAGGAGCATTGAAGGTCTACTGAAGGTTATGAATGGGGAGAGGACAGGCACGGGGCCTCAGGGCAGTGCTGCAACAGACCCAGGCCTCTCTGTCTCTATCTGATCCCCAGCTTTTCAAAATAGGGAACTTCTGCTGCTCTGTCCCTCATGGTGACCCTACAGACACAACTGAGCTGGCGGCCTGAGGCTGTGACGAGCTAGGGACTCCGCCAGCAGTAGGGACAAGAGAGGAACAGCTGCCCGCTGCAGACCGCAGGGCCAGGATCTCCCAGGCTAGGCTGGGCTCCCCAGTTAGGGCCACGTTTGCCCAGCAGGTGCTGACCTCCCACCTCCTCTCCCCCTGCCCACTCCTCTCCAATAGGAGCTGGTGTATCTGCGGACTGGGACCTAAGGACTGGAGCCTCGGAGGGGACAGGAAGCTTCCCTCCACAATGGGGGCCTACAGATGGGCATGTGGGCACGGAAAGGCCTGTTGCAGGGGACACTGTGTGGTGCGGTTTTATTCCGCATCCGACTCTCGGAGCTCTACAGCCCTGAACTCAGTGAGGACTGCATTGTATCCAGCTGAGAGAGGCCTCAGTTTCCTTCCACCACCTCAGATCTGTGTGGTTCTGAAAGGCAGGAACTAGCAGGGCCTCCTGACTCCATCAGTTACAGTCTTTTTTATTTTTTAAAGTATTATTTTAATTAGCTTTATTTAGTTTTTTTTTTTTTTTTTTTTTTTTTTTTTTTGAGGGGGGGGAGGGGGGGGGAGAAAGTGAACATACGGAAAGGTCTGTTGCAGGAGACACTGTGTGGTGCGGTTTTATTCCGCATCCGACTCTCGGAACTCTGCAGCCCTGTCCTCAGTGAGTATCGAGGTGTATCCAGCTGAGAGAGGCCTCAGTTTCCTTCCACCACCTCATAGATCTGTGTGGTTCTGAAAGGCAGGAATTAGCAGGGCCTCCCGACTCCATCAGCTACAGTCTTTTTAATTTTTAAAGTATTATTTTAATTAGCTTTATTTAGTTTAGTTTTTTTTTTTTAATTTGATGAGAGAGAGAGTGAGAAAGTGAGAATGCAATCCACCAGGTCTGGTCCTTGAACTCCACTCACCTCTGTGGGAGATGAATGCCTTTAACCACCATGCCACCTGCCGGCACTCAGCTACATACCTATCGTGGAAAATTGCCTGTCAGTGACACCTCTGCAGTTGAATTGTACATTCAATATCTGTAACATTAGACCATCTGAGTTACTCAACAGCCCAGCCATAAGTTGGAAAGAACATAGAAAGACCCAGAAAATACTCTCCTTATACGGCGCATACTGAAATGTGGGGAACAAAATTCAAACACATAATATTTGAAAAGGCTACCTTAAATTTTTGTTTGTTTGCTTAGATTTTTGCCATAAGTGAGAGGTAAAGTGACAAATCATTTCCCGAGGTGGTGACCACACAGCAGTCCCTTCCCTGCATTCTTCTACTGGGAATTTGGGCATGCATGCACACGAGCTTGGGATGACT
>NW_006199232.1:0-1144 GCF_000334495.1 Tupaia belangeri chinensis
AAAAGTAGAGAGACATGGAGAAAAAGGGATTGTGCCATGATTATTTTCCATGAAGGTTGCTTTTTTCAGTTTTCTTCTCTCTCTTTTTCTCTATCTCCGGAGAGCACACATGCCCTTTGGCAAATTTTTTTAAAACGTGTTTCAAAAGACAAATGAGAGAGATCTCCTTAAAAATGTCTCCAAACACAATTTAAATTTTTTTTTTTTTTGGGAGGTTTTTGCTATAGGGCACGTGAGCTCACAAGACAGACAGAGAGAGCCAGAAAGACAGAAGGCAAGAAATCACCCCCCAGGGGGGATGGCCACATCACAATCCCTTCTCCTCTCGGGATCTTGCGCACGCACGCACACGTGCCTGGCGTGAGTTTTAAGCCACCAGGTCTGGGATGCAAACCACAGTCAACTACGTGGGAGTACAGTGACATAGCCATTATGCTAACTGCTGGTCCCACAATTTAAATATTTTTTAATTAACTTATTTTTGCCAGAGGGTACATGTACTTGCCAGACAGCGAGAGAGAGCAGCAAGCTCTTAGTAAATATTTGATAAATAATAAACACATGCATTTATTTGTATATTGATTTGCCTGTAAATCCTTAGATTAAGATAAGAAGGCATTTAAACCTTAACACGTTGTATTTTTTTCAGAATTCATGATGTGATGAGGATTACAGTGATGACTCATAGAACAATGTGCAACCAGGCATGGACATTGGGACTTTATTTCTATTTTTTGAGAGGTTATTTTTTCGCTATAGGGTGCATGCGCTCACCAGACAGACTGAGAGAGACAGAAAGCGAGAAATCACCCCCAAGGGGGGATGGCCACAACGCAATCTCTTCTCCTCCATTCTCCTCTCGGGATCTTGGGCACGTACGCACACGTGCCCTGCATGAGTTTTAAGCCACCAGGTCCAGGATGCGAACAGTGGTCGACTATGTGGGAGTCCAGCGACATAGTCATTATGCTAACTGCTGGTCTCCCAACATGGGGACATTTTTGACATTAGGATTTCTAATTAATTGTATTATGGACATTTCACACCCCATGGGCACTGGGACTTTGTTGATATCAGGATCTCAATGAATTATATTACGGACATTTCACATCTCTTTTTTGAGTTCTATCTTTAGCTCTAAGCT
>NW_006199233.1:0-860 GCF_000334495.1 Tupaia belangeri chinensis
TGGGGATGAGGATGATGGAGGCTTCATAGAAATAATTTGGAAGGTTTCCTTCCGTTTGAATTTTTTGAAATAATTTTAGTAGGAGAGGAGTTAACTCTTCCTTAAAAGTTTTGTAGAATTCAGAAGTGAAGCCATCTGGACCTGGGCTTTTCTTCGTTGGGAGGTTATTTATTACTGATCCAATCTCCTGGCTTGTTAAAGGTCTATTCAGGTTCTCTATGTCCTCCTGATCCAATCTTGGTAGATTATATGCATCCAGGAATTTTTTCATCTCCTTCAGGTTATGTTGTTTGTTGCCGTAAAGTCGCTCATAGTATCCTCTAATGATATTTTGTATTTCTGCTATGTCTGTGGTAATATTGCCTGTTTCATCACATATTTGATTAATCTGGTTTCTTTCTTCTTTTTGATCAGTCTAGCGAATGGTGTGTCGATCTTGTTAATCTTTTCAAAGAACCAGCTTTTGCTTTCATTTATTTTCTGTATGGTTTGTTTATTTTCTGTTTCATTTATTTCTGCTCAAACCTTTATCATTTCTTTTTGCCAGGCATTTTGAGTGTTTGTTTGTTGTTGTTTTTCCAATTCTCTGAGGTACAATGATAAATTATCTATTTGCCATCTTTCCATCCTTTTCTTATGCGCACTAATTGCTATGAATTTTCCTCTTATGACTGCTTTTGCTGTGTCCCATACTTTCTGGACACTTGTGTACTCATTATCATTTGTTTCCATAATTTTTTTTATTTTAGCCTTAATTTTTTCAGTAGTGAAGATGTCGTTCAGAAGTAGATTGTTCAGTTTCCATGTGTTTTCAGTAGTGAAGATGTCGTTCAGAAGTAGATTGTTCAGTTTCCATGTGT
>NW_006199234.1:0-315 GCF_000334495.1 Tupaia belangeri chinensis
AAAGATCAGTACAATAAATGTTTGTCCCCCCACCCCCAGGAGTTTGCATTTACTATTAAATGATAGAGAATGGTCCGAACCACAAAGCTAGCCATGTGGAATCTAGAATCTTTACCTCCACACTTGTTTAAAAAATGCAATTGGCCAAAATTCACTCTAATAGATATAGAAAATAAAAACTGATTATCATAGAAAAACTAGTCAAAGAAACCCCTTACCAAAAAGTATCAGGCCCAGAATGTTCCATGGAGAGTTCTATCAACCATTAAAATTAAATAATCTCGATGTTGCTTAATCAACTACAGCGTTAGAAAA
>NW_006199234.1:451-920 GCF_000334495.1 Tupaia belangeri chinensis
CAGGTCTGGGACTCAAACCATGGTCGGCCATGTGGGAGTTCAGTGCCTCAACCACCATGCCACCTGACAGCTCCTCGAATTAACTTTTTTAAGGTGAATGCACTAGCCTTGATTCAAAAACCTGACACAGAGTGTACCAAAAAGAAATTTATAAACCAATCTCGAATATCAATGCAAAAGTTTTAACACTATTTCAGTAAACAATCCAACAGCATTTTCAGAAGGTAACAAATCATGCCTAAGTTTGGCTTGTTAGAGAAACGCAAGAATAATTTACTATTAGGTAATCTATTAATAATTCTATTAAGAGAGTTAAACATTTATACAGCTATCTCCATCTTTGCAGAAAAGGCATTTGGTTGAAGTGAGCACTTGTTTTGTATATATTCTGTAAGTAGAAACTTATTTAACAAATTTGATAACTAATTCATTGACATTGGAACTTTGTACAAAAGCCAACGTCTTGGAA
>NW_006199235.1:0-483 GCF_000334495.1 Tupaia belangeri chinensis
GAAGTGGCGGGGGGAGAAACCAAGGGGGCAGCCCTTTCCCAGCCTCTGCTCTAGGCACTGAGCTGCTCTCTCATTGGCCACATCAGGTCACATGACTGAGCTCAGCTGCAGAGCGAGGCGCTGAGAAGTTCCGGGCAGAGGGCGGGCTAGATGGAAAGAAAGGCAGAGAGGGCATTTTAATAATTAAGTTCTCAAAGACTGGGCAAAATGATGGATCCAACTGTGGAGTTTTGATTTAAAGTGTATATGAAGACTCATGTAGAGATAGCCCAGAGGGGTGTAGATATAATGGACGGGAAATTTGGAGACAGGGATGTCTATCGATAGAATTTTGGAGATAATGTATAAAGATGGGTCTGGAACAGGCGCTGGGAGGGTGTGGGGTGAGAGGAGCGGAGGTTCACAGACGGGACCGAGGACCAAATTCCTCTCCTATTTCCTCTGGGCCTCGATCTTTCCACCCGCCTGGTTGGGGAGAAAAGC
>NW_006199236.1:0-566 GCF_000334495.1 Tupaia belangeri chinensis
AAAGCATCATTGTTTTCAATTCACATATTCCTTAGTTTCAATTTTTTTTTTTTTTTTAGTTTTTTGCTGAAGGGCGTGTGTGTCAGCCAGACAGACAGTGAGAGATAAAGTGAGAAATCACCCTCTAGGGGATGACCAGACCCACAATTCCTTTTCTGTTCTCCTGAGATATAGACATGCACATACATGTGCCTAGTGTGATTTTTCAAGCCATCGAGCCTGGAACTCAAACTATCAAACTGTATTCAGCCATGTGGGATTCCAGTGCCTTAGCCACTATGCCACCTACTGGGCCCCATGTTTCAATATCTTTATTTTATAAACAGTTACTACCTTAATAGGTGTAAACTCTCTGGCTGTGCTCATCCTATTGAGCTCAACTGTGAAACCAATCCCAAAGTTGCCCTTTGGAATTAATGCTGGATAAGGCAGTGACACTCTTAGATTTCATAATGAACCATGAAAAAGTCTACCCATAAAATGGAAAATGTGTAATTATCAAGGTTAATTGTGGATACCTTAAAAGCTTGAAACTGACCAAGTTTTGCCCTAGATGACAAGGACAA
>NW_006199237.1:0-2207 GCF_000334495.1 Tupaia belangeri chinensis
TGTAATGGTTACATTGCTGGACTTCCATGTTATCAACTGAGATTCAAGTCTCGGACCTAGCAGCTTAAAACTCATACTGGGCATGTGTTCCTGCATGCCCAAAATCCCAAGAGAAGGGATTGCAATATGGCCATCCCACCTGAGGTGTGGTTTCTCACTTTCCGTCTGTCTGTCTTTCTCTCTCTCTCTCTCTCTGGTAAGCACAAACAACTTATAGCCAAATCTCTCCAGAAACAAAAGAGAGAGAGATTGGAATAAAGTAATATTAAAAAAGATACCCCAAAATATTTGACACTTGATATTTAGATTTCTTTTCTATAACAATAGCAATTCCTCAAATCTAAACACTTTTTCCAAAGAATTATACAATAAACACAACAGTTATATAATATCACACATAACTAATACATTCATCACAACTAAAACACTGAAAGTACTATACTTCAAACTATCTCTAAATAGAGAAATAAACAACAAATTCTAGAAAAGCTATTTCTGTAGCTATGACTAAAGCCTTATTTCCCTAGATAGTGAGGAAAGTAAAAGAAGTCTGAAGGGACTATAGAGAAGAGAAGGCAGAACAGAACGTTCCAACAGAAATGGAGCACAACCAGATTCATCCATAAAAAGTATATGACACTAATTTTAAAATTAATAAGGAGAGAACACTAATATTTTGTAAATTTGAGCATTAAGTTCAGGAAATGAAAAGTATAGGCCTTAAAATATTGTCTTCTATAAAACATAATTCTGGGGATGATGAAGATGAGTGTAAATTAAAAAAACTCTTGGGAGACTTGATGATAAAGAAAAAGAAGGGCTGCTCTCAGCAGGCTTCTTCTCATAAGTACACCCGCACCTCCCATGAATATCCTTGGAAAATGTGCCACTGGATACACCAGTTGGCCTCTGCTCCACCAGCTGACTCATCAAGATATTTGACCTGATCTCCATAGTCCTCTTCTTGTGAGTACACCCCCACCTCCCAAGATTGATTTTGGAACTTGCAGACTTTAGCTCATGTACAATGCAAAGCACATTCAACCACCTGAAGTTACCTGTATAAGCATTATCTACTCTGATATGGGAGAAACAGCACTCTGTTGGCATCTGCTGGTAAGCTTAACTTAACCTAAGAAAAAAATAAAAGGAAAGAGACACAGAGACAGAGGAGTAGTGGACACAGGCAGCCTAAATCTGCTGGAGCTACTCAGACAAACTGAGCATCTTTATTTATAAGTAAAAGCAACACTACATGTATTTTGTGACCTTCCACAGATATAGTTGATATTTTACAAAGACAGAAAGCAAATGATATCAGTCTTCTCATCCTTGAAGGTTTAGATATGCTGGTGCCATGGGTATCTCTTGGTTATGGCAAAAGCAAAGAAATTTATCATAATTACTTATCTAGTGAAAGGAAACCCATCTGTAGATGTGGGTTACACGTCCTTTTCCATATATCAGAGGGGTGGTGATTAAGCTATAGAGATTACACAAAGCAGAGCAGGGGTTAGTCTTTATGTAGTGGTGTCAGGATGTTGCCCAAGCTCTGCAGCTGTTCCCCGAGAGCAGCCCCTGTAAATTCTACTGAATGTTCTGCCTACACAAAGTCTCAAGGAAAGGGCAAGCAACAAGGCTTCTGCTATCTCCTTAAAGAGATATGTGATGTCTACTCAGAGCATGTACCCACATCTACAAAGCTTTTCTCAAAACATGTCCCTACATTTCCCCCTTTTTTGTTTTAAAGTCAACTTGACCTGGGCTTACCTGGGGGGAGGGGTTGGAACCAGGAGATACACATAGGCATCAGTTTAATACCGCAGCAGGTAAATAGGTTAGCACAGAATATATTGGCCTCCGCTCACTCACCAGCAGTGCCTCAGTTCCATCTACTGCCCCATGGCCAGCAAGGGACTCTGAGGTAGGACCACCACTGGCCCCAGCCCCAGGTCCTGCTAGCTTCCCCCACCCCATAGCCCACTCCTTCAGCAAGAATGGCCTCCACTTGTTTTCCAGCAGCACCCAGTTCCATCTACTGCTTTGTGGCTAGCAAGGGACTCTGAGGCAGAGCCACCACTGGCCCCAGTCCCAGCTCTAGATAGCCTCCCCTACCCCATAGTCCACGACTTCAGCAAGGTAGGCAGTGCTTTTCCTCTCTTCCTCTTTCTTTTGGTAATTTCCTACTTCTCCTTGCCCCACAGACT
>NW_006199238.1:0-876 GCF_000334495.1 Tupaia belangeri chinensis
CCTCAGCCTTCTCTAAATCCTGGAAATCTATTGAAACACTAGAAGTGTTATGTGCACATTTTGTAAGGATAGTTATAACTGAAGCAAGGATCATGTAAGACCTCTTGGGGTTGGCAGGTGGTGTGGTGGTTAAGGGCAGTGGACTCCAACCTGGCTTACTGTGGTTCAAGTCCCAGACCTGGCAGCTTGCTTTCTGTCTCTCTCACTCTGTCACTTTCTGGTCAAAATAAAATAAATAAATAAAGTTAAATCAAATAATTCTTTAAAAAGTATTAATCTTAATTGAATCCATTCATAACTTTTTTGTTTTGCATTATATGCTTTTCATTTTATATTTTATGTAGTCAGATTTTTGTTACTAACCCAATTTCATAAAGTGTTTCTCTATGGTTTAAAAAAGACATTAACACTTTTAGTTCCTATATTTAAATCTATCTTTATTTAACCCTTGGGTATGATGTGGTGTAAAAATTAAACTTCATTTCTCCCCTACCCCACATGGATATGCGGGTGCTCAGTTACACGTGTTGAAAACTCCATCTTTTTCTCCATTTAATTACCTTGGCAACTTTGTCAAAATCCAATCGATAATATCTGTTTGATCCCATAATTGGACTTCATCCCATTAGAGTAATCTGTATGTCTGTTCTCCCACCAATGCCATGTTCTGTTCATTACTGATGTTTCATAGCAGGTCTTGAAATAAAACTAGTCTTCCAAATTTGTTCTTGTTATTCAAAATTGGATAATGATTCTATTAATAGGTCTTATGTCTTTTCCTACTATTTTGAAAATGGACATGTCAATTTAAAAATAAAACTATAAATATGTTATTTGGATTGCACCAAATGTGTCAATGAATTTGGGAAGAATTTC
>NW_006199239.1:0-663 GCF_000334495.1 Tupaia belangeri chinensis
TCTTGTATGACCAAATCAGCCTTCAGAGCATCCTCTGTCCTACTTTGGATTTACTTGTGGTGTGACCCTGTTCACTATAATCTCAAAGGAGAAAAAAATACCTTGTAAAAAAAAGTGAGAACAACAACAACAAAACAATCTTATTCCAAGAATTCCAGTAACTTTTTTTCTGTATGTACTTAGCTGTACTATAAGTAGTTGCTTTGTATGAGATGGTTAAAAAGGCCAAAGATAAAAGGTTTCTTTTTTTCCCTTTTTTTGTCTATGAAGTTGCTTTTTTAAAATTTTATCTATTTATTTATTTACCTTTTTTAATACATTCAGTCGCATTATTTAGCTTACAAAGTGAACATTTCAATATGTGAACATTTCTCCGCAGTCCAGTTGATCAAAATATAACAACACTACCTCCCTGTCCCAATAATGCTCTGTCTCCATATCCCTTCTCCAAATGTCCTTCCCCAGGCCCCACTCCTCCACACACACCACATCTGGCATACACACTCATCTCTTGTGTTTGTACATCCTTTAGCCTGTCAGCTTCAGTTATAGAGTGAGGACACTTGGTATATATTAAGTGGGGACATACAATGCCTCTCCTTCATAGCCTGGCTTGCTTCACTCAGCATTAAATCTTCCATATTCTTCCACTTTGTGTCAAAA
>NW_006199239.1:1189-1579 GCF_000334495.1 Tupaia belangeri chinensis
GAAAAATCTCTCCAAAAAAAAAAAAAATACAGTCAACCATGTGAGAGTCCAGCACCTTAACCAACAAACCACCTGCTGGTGACCTCAAGTTCATTCTTTCTGAAGGAAATAAAGGTCTTCTACCTAATAAAGACTAGCATCCAGAATATAACCAAAACTCTCAAATTCCCCAAAAGAAGACACTTCTCTCAGGTCAAGACTACTATCCGGAATATAAACAGAACTCACAGATTCACCAGAAGAAAACAAAAAAGAGACTTGAGAGAAGGGGATAAAGCCATGAGCAGACATTTTACCAGAGATAAGATAAAGATATTATATAAGCATATATATTTAATATTATTTATTTATCATCAACCATTTATAAAATGTACATTAAAGCAATGAGAT
>NW_006199240.1:0-499 GCF_000334495.1 Tupaia belangeri chinensis
CACCTATCTGACCTGTGTCTAGCTCCTAGGGCTATAGATATAGATTCTGAATGGAACTGAAAAACAAAGCAAAACAAAACAAAAGAGCACTTGTCTACAATTCAGAATAATTCAATTTTATTACTGAAAATTAAATGTTATGAGAGATATAGATATTCATGAAACAAATGAGGTGTAAAATAGCTTGAGAAAGGAGATGTGAGGGCCTGCCCATTACATGGTGGTTGAGACAGCTGGATCCCACATGGTCAACTGTGTGATTCAAGTCCTGGAACTGGCACTTGAAAAACACACTGGGAATGTTTTCATGCATGCCCAAAGTCCTGAAAGGAAAAATGGAGAAGAAATTGCTGGATAACCATCTCTCATGGGGGGTGCTTTCTCATCTTCTCTGTCTCTCTCTCTCTCTCTGGCAAGTATACAGGTCTCTAGCAAAAATATCTTTAAAAAATTAAAGTAAGAAGGTACATAAAATGTCATTGTCTTGGGACCAGCAGTT
>NW_006199241.1:0-394 GCF_000334495.1 Tupaia belangeri chinensis
TTTTGATTTCAGACTTAATTTCTTCAGCAGTGAATAAGTCATTCAGAAGTAGATTGTTCAGTTTACATGAGTTTTTGTATTTTTGAGGGTGTTTCTTGAAACTAATCTTGAGTTTAATTCCATCATGGTCAGAGAAGATGCTGGATATAGTTTCTATGCCTCTGGACCTGCAAAGGCTTGATTTTTTGTCCGAACATATGATTAATCTTTGAAAAAATTCCTTGCCAGGATGAGAAAAACATATATGTTGTTGACATAGGGTGAAAAGTTCCATAGATATCTGTCATGCCCATTTGACTTATAGTATCATTTAGTTCCTGTATCTCTCTATTTTCTGCCTAGAAGATCTGTCTAAAGGAGATAATGGGGTGTTGAGATCTCCAACAATTATAGT
>NW_006199242.1:0-1079 GCF_000334495.1 Tupaia belangeri chinensis
ACTGTGGCAGGAGGATCAAAAGCAGGCTCCCCCAAACATTCAGGAGACTGAGGAAGAGATTGTATCATTCAGGGATACAAATAGGAAACAAAAGATAAAAACCAGGTAAGAGAGGTATACATTGGTATACCAAGTGGTCTTATTTTCACATGAGAAGAAGAAACAATGTCAAGACAACCAGTGTACTTGCCCAGAAATCTCTGTTTTCTCTCCTGGTCCTGATTAGTGGGTGACAGTAACCAGGAGAAAGAAATTCTTCTTTTTTTTAAATTTAATTTGATTTCTTCATTTATTTATTTTAATTTGATCACACACATGCGCGTGCACACACACACACACACACACAGAGAGAGAGATAAGAAAGAAAGCAACCAGGAAGCAAGCTACCAGGTCCGAGACTTGAACAATGGTCGTCCAGGTGGGAGTGTCCAGTGCCCTAACCACCATGCAACCTGCTGGTCCCCAAGAGAAAGAAATTCTGTGAGGTCTTTTCCAGCCCAGTTGGTAATTTCTCAAGTTAGGCAATCCAGAGTGAATCCTATGGATTTCATACACTCCAGGAGAACAACTGATCTTCCTCAAGTGGTCAGACCCAAATGATGTATGTTTGCTGCTCCATGTTTGTCATTGGCTCTAAGGGAGGAGTTTCCAAGGAAGAGGTATAACTAAATCCAACATCCAACTATCATCACAATATTGACAAAACAGGATCAAGAAGGTGCATGATCTCTGTGACAATATGATGCCTTAAGAAGCCTAATCACTGGGCTCATAAAAGACCAACAAAACTGCATTGGGTTTTTAATAAACGTTATGGCTATCATGTGCTTCCTATCCTGCCTGTCCCATACAGAGAGGCATCTCTGTCCTCATCTGCCTGTTATTGGCCTCTTCCCACCACTGAATATGGCCTGTTCTCCAGTCTCTCCATCCCATCTACTCAAGCCTGACAGCCACCCTGTTCTACTCAGAAGAGAATACTTTTTCCTGCTACTTTGAAAAGATAGGAAATCTGCTCTTTCACTTAAATATCTAATAAGGGCTCATTCTAAATTGTGGTATTCAATTTTTCTGTAGTC
>NW_006199243.1:0-1170 GCF_000334495.1 Tupaia belangeri chinensis
AAGAATTATTTTATTTAATGTTATTTGTCATAATTATTATTTATTTAATTTTACTAGGGAGAGAGAAAAGGAAAGTGAGACAGCAAGCCACCAGGTCTAGGACTTGAACTGTGATTAGCCATGTGGGAGTCCAGTACCTCAGTCACCACTCTACCTGCCAGCCCCATGTATTCTGTAGGTTTTTATTTTTTAAACATTTTTGAAAAAGAATTATTTTAATTATTCATTAATTTATTTTAATTTGAACAGACACACACACACACACACACACACACACACACACACACACACAGAAAGAGAGAGAGAGAGCGAAAGCAACCTGCTAGGTCTAGAACTTGAACCATGGTTAGCCATGTGGGAGTGTCTAGCACCTTAACCACCACACCACCTGCTGGTCCTGTATTCTGTAGGTTTTTAAAAAATCATTTTCCTAGGAAAATCTTCAGAGTAAGAAGATCTTTGCTTATAGTTCCATGTTGACCTCTGCCTTCGTGTACTAATGATTTCAGTTTTTCTGATAGAGTTTTTGTTTAGTTATCCTTCACTTGGGTTCTTCCTAGGTTATCTCTTCTCATTAGTAATGTTATTTGGGGAAAGATATTATGTTCTTAGTGTGTTTCCAACGTCATGAAAGTTTTTAAAATAAAATTATAATGAAATCCTTATCTTTGAAAAAGAACAATTGTCTACGCCATGATTTTTCTCTTGCTGTTTTATTTATTTTTTATACAAGTTTTCCCCTTAGGGTATGTGTGCCTGCCAGAGAGAGACACACACACACAGTGAGGGAAAGTGAGAAATCTCCCCCCCCACCTCACCCAAGGGGAACGGCCATGTGGCAATCCCCTCTACTCCATTCTCCTCCTGGGATCTTGAGCACACATGCACCCAGCATGAGTGTCAGGTCATTGGGTCCAGGACTTGAACAGCAGTCAGCCATGTGGGAGTCTAACAATGTTACTGCTGTGCCATCTGCTGGCTCAGTTGTAGTTGTTTTAAAGGATTACTACATGTATGATATCTAGAACACATATAAAAAAATTTTTTTTGAATGACGGCCAGTATAGCACATGGGAGGAAAAACCTCATATCCTGAAATATGGGTAGATGTTCATGCAAGTGGTTCGGTCTTTATTATATAAGGGAGGAAATCTTTACTCCTTCTCAATA
>NW_006199244.1:0-2017 GCF_000334495.1 Tupaia belangeri chinensis
CATTACACTAACTGCTGGTTCCCAATATTCTGTGGACTTTTTGAAGTCCTTTTATAAATACCATCATTATATAACTCTTCCCCATATTATGGTGTCCTGAGAGCAATGACTTTTTTGTTTATTTGTTTGCTTTTGAGAGATTTTTACTATATGGTGTGTGCAGTTGCCGGAGAGACAGAGAGAGACAGAAAGTGAGAAATCATCCCCCAGGGGGAATGGCCATACCACAATTCCTTTTCCTCCATTCTCCTCTTGGAATCTTGGGCACACACAATCAGAGTGAGTTTAAGCTACCAGGTGTATGAGGCCTGCGTGAGTTTTAAGCTGCTGGGTCCGGGACTAGAACCACAGTTGACTTCGTGAGAGTTCAGGAACGTAACCATTGTGCCATCTGATAGTCCTAAGAGAGCACTGACTTTTTTGACTTTCAACTCAGGTAGTCTGAGAAGCACCTTGCTAAATGACTCTCAGTTAATCTCTGGTGATGGGCACTGAGGGTTTAAGCATTTATGTTGTCACCTTGGCCTTTGCCTTAGGGAAGAGCTGTGCAGCAGTGCAACAGCAGCCTTTGTTGAGTTTCAGAGGTTTAGGCCCTGCAGATCGGGGAGAAAACCTGACAACATAGGCATATGGCTTCCTGCAAGGGAGTCTTGAGAGTATCCAGGACACAGAATCATACCACTGGAAGAGAAGAGAGGAGTGCTCAAAGGTAGGGTTCCTGAGAAAGAGAGACACAGGGCCTGTTTTTCTACCCAGTGGAGTGGGGAAATAAAGCTGCCAGAGAGATCAAGTTGGGTGAAGACGGCAGATTTGCAGCCTCATTTCCTGGTGTGTCTTACTCTGGAGTTGGGTCTGAGCTCCTTGTCTCTCAGCTGATACAGGAAGGGAAGAATGCATTTTTGCATGTGAGAGAGAGTGGTCCAGCTGTGCTGAAGAGCTGTGAGCAGGAACACAGTGTTTCCTGCCTGTTGAGGTGAGCAAAACCAGCAAATACTTCCCAAGAATCCTCCCTATGACGGTATAGGAGGAGCTCAGGGAGAGCTGGGCCTGGAAGGGCTTTGTGGTTCACACCATGGCTGGCCATGGGGGGGCCCATCTTACCTTAACCACCAGGCTATAGGGCCAACCCAGCATGCTCTATTTTCTTGTAGACTTGTCCTAAGGAGAAATTCTTATTCCTTGGACTCAAGAAATCTCACTGTTCTTTTCTTAGAATATATGTACAAATTAACTTCAGTTTTGCTTGTTGCTGACATAACAGCAGCCTAGGTTTTCTCAGAGACTTGTAAAGTTACGTGTATGTGCGTGTGTGTGTGTGTATTGAACTAACACTGCTTGAACCACCAGCTTATGAAGAGTGATCAAGAGTCCCTCTAACAGCTCTGGGAACCCTCATAGGGCCTATATATCTGTTTCATAATGGCTCAGACCTCCTTCTTCACTGCATCCTCAGTCTGAGGTCTGCATTTCTAGGACTGTGTGTGAGGCTCCTGCTTTATATCCCTAGCCTTATATCATGGGCCATTCCAGTGCCCTTTCTCCCCCAGTACCATCATCATAGGCTATGTTTGTGGTAGATTTTATGGAATGTTCTGGGAGGGGTAACAGAGAAGAGGTCCAGTTGCGAAAAGAACTTGGAGTTGAAGTTCAGCATTAACTTCCCAGACATTCCCATTCCGGGCAGCACGTTATTGCCCGTTGCTTTCTCTTTCCCCTTCTCCAGCCTCCTGCCAGGATGCTCATACTTCTTTGGGTGACTGTGTCTTCCCCCTTTTCTGTGCAACGTAGCCCTTTCTTGGTTCTGCTTTTGCCTTCCGTATTTTGCCCTGCAGCTTTGTTTTTCAGATCCAAATTGACAGTCAACAATAACTAAGGCCCTCTTGAAGTGTTTCTGTCATCAACACTTGAAATCACAATTGTTTTTCTCTGTTGTATCCAGGGCTTCAATTCTCCAGTGAGTAGAAATGGGTGCTAAACCCACCCTCATTTGGAACAGTGGATTCATTTTTATGGTTTC
>NW_006199244.1:2161-2533 GCF_000334495.1 Tupaia belangeri chinensis
CAACAATAACCAGCCAACATTCAGACAACCCAAACAAATGGGGGCAGCCGGCAGTCTGGTCTTGTCACACATACAAACACAGCCCGTGTCCTTCTGCAGGGAGAATCCCATACCTGTGTTCTTTAACTGTGGAAATGAAAGAAAGAAGTTTCAGAGAACAGAAACCCTAGGTAAAAGATGACTGAAAATAGCAGTCACACAAAGCAGTGCAGCTGTGTAGAATACTAAAACCAAAAAAAAAAAGAAAAACAAGTCAGCAATAATTACTAACATAAAAGTGTTAGCTATATTCTCTTCTCAGGTTTCACATCCTACGTGCTGCACACTAACAATTTGGCCAGAAGGGATTTACTTAGGGAAACATCCAATATG
>NW_006199244.1:2836-3099 GCF_000334495.1 Tupaia belangeri chinensis
GCGCCCCGCCCCCTCCGTAGGGCAGAGACCCCTGGAGACACCATCCTCATTTTCACCACTTATGTCCGTTGGGGGTTCATGCCTCTGAGACAGGACATATGTGCTGACGGCCTATTTTATAAGGTATAAATATATACACATTTCCATCTTTTGAATGCACTGGGTCTGACTACTTTATTAAATTAACCAGCTGAAAAAATAGTATTTTTTCCATTAAAAATAATTTCACTTTTTTTCCATTTAACTTTATTTATTATTATTAT
>NW_006199245.1:0-1224 GCF_000334495.1 Tupaia belangeri chinensis
TCTACATCTGAGATTCAATCTTCTGTGTGATTTACTCTGTTTTTAATAATTTCAAGAGAGGTTTTGATTTGCTGTATTATAGCCTTCATCTCTGATAGTTCTGTTTGATTCCTTTTTATGATGTGCATTTCATCTTTGAAATTGTGCAAGAACTTCCTCACCTCCTAGAACTCCTCAACTCTATTCTCCTGCCTCTTCTGGAGTTCATTGTCTTTTCTTGCATCTCTCTTAACTTTGTCACTATGAGTATTCTAAATTCTTTATCAGACATTTCCACGAGTTCCATTGTGCTGTCTGTGGATGAAGAGGAGCTATTCTTTTCCCTTGGGAGGAAGGTGTTATCCTGGACTCTCATATTTCCTGTGCCTTTGCAGTGATTTCTAGTCATCCAATGGGCTATACGATTCTTCTTAATTTCTAGAAGTTCACTCTGAGCACTCAGGGGTGTGCCAGAGGAGGTGATCTCTAATTTCTCTGCTGTTCAGTTTTTATCCCTTTGTGCAGCAGATTCAGTGGGTATTGAGGACTATGTTCACCCTAATATTATTTAGATGTTTGGTTACAGTTCCCTTAGATGTCTCTAGACATTCAGTGCATGCAGACTGAGCAGCAAAGTGATGAGGTAAAAAGAAAAAGAGTAAGAAAACAGAGAAAGAATAAAAAGAAAGAGAGAGAAGAAAAAAGAGAAAAAAATAACCAAAACATTTTTTTTCTATAAAAAGCAAAAACTATTATGCTGCGTGAAAGCACTAGTTCTCAGCTGCAATTAGAGGAGTCTTCTTCTGAAGGCCTGCCCCTTGCTTCTCCACTCGAGACAGTGGGCTGGAGGCTAATTGTCAGTAGACAGTTTTCATTTCTCTAATTCCCTGAAAGCACTAGTTCTCAGCTGCAATGGAACAGTCTTCTGAAGGTCTCTCCCTTGCCTCTCCTAGACAGGTAGGGTAAAGTGATTATTATCAAGATAAAAGAGGTTCTGAAAGCCAAGACAATACTTCACCTTAAAATTATTTTAAGAAAAATTACCAAAAAATGAGAAGACAGAGAGAGTTAGAGAGAGACAGAGCAATAAGGATATAAGGTCACCCTACCACTCGAGACTGGGGGCTGGAGACTGAATTATCAGTAGACAATCTTCATTTGTCTTATTCCCTGAAAGCACTCACCTTTTTTTTTTTAATTTGCTGAAAGCACTCACCTTTTTTTCTTTTTTTTTTTTTTAGAGAG
>NW_006199246.1:0-1194 GCF_000334495.1 Tupaia belangeri chinensis
AAAGTGAAGAGCTGGAAAAAGGTAATCCATAGAAATGTAAACCAAAAAAAAAAAAAAAGCTGGAGTTGGAGTTGCAATACTGACTTCAGATAAAGTTTCTTTAGGATAAAAGCTATCAGAAGAGACAAAGAAGGACATTATATAGTACTAAAAGGGCTAATTCAAGATATAACAGTTTTAAATATTTGTGAACTCAACTCGGGAGCACCCAAATACATGAAGGAAAGACTGCTAGAACTACAATACAATAATTATTGGGGATCTCAATGCCCCACTATCACTCTTGGACAGATCATCTAGTGTCGGGGGGAAAGAAGTGCTCTGTTTCTCTGGTGTCTTCTTTGGAGGGGACTTTATCTTCCAGTCAGAGAATGGTGTATGTATCCAGCTTGAGGTGCTTGGTTCATCTCCAAAGGTGTACCTGGAGTTAAACTGGAGGATGTAAGTAAAGAAAGAGGTATGATACAGTGCATCACAGAGGCCAGTAAAATATGAAATCTCAAGGACAACAGGTATTCCAAAAGTCACATGTGCGGGGAGGTGAGCTGTGGTCTCTTTGTAGCTCTGTCACTGTGTCTCACTGAGGCTGGCTTGGCACTGTCACTGGAACCTGGAGAATCCAATGGCATTGAGGATGTGGAAGATTGGGACCCTTGAGACCACAACTCACACACCTGGGAGTTCAAAGACTGATGGAGGGAGGTAAGTGACACTTTATGTGTAGCTCCATCACTCCATCCCACTGAGGCTGGCTCAACTATAACTAGAAGCTGGAGAATCCAATGGTGTAGAAAATGGGGAAGAATGGTAAAACAACTATTATTAAGTATAAGATGCATCAAAGACAACTGAAGATGAAAAAACTACCATTTCCATATATAACTAATTTGTGCTGTGCACCAAGAACCTGCTTTAAATTTCTATGCCAATTTACAACCCTAATATTATACCAGGAAAGGTTAGTATCTATTGAAAATACCACAAGAGCAGGGCTATCTTAAAGACACATTTGCTAGTGTGTTAACTATGTAAAAAAAAAAATCTGTACAATTAAAAACAAATCTTACATGGCCTTAAATTTCAAGTTTGTTCTTTAAAACGAATTGTGTACAGGGGGTTAAATGTGTTATAAACAAGGGGAAAAAAAAGGTCTAGAATCAACTTACTCATCATCTTCATCTACATCTCCTCTTC
>NW_006199247.1:0-876 GCF_000334495.1 Tupaia belangeri chinensis
ATATTCTAGTAAAGGGGGATGTTCCTAAAAGCGGGAATGAGAGAACACGGAGTAGGGCAGAGACTGAGAGTTTAGGGATGCCTCTGTGGGGAGAACCTGAGCCACGGGGAAGGTTCACCACCCGTGAGCTCCTGTAGGTGAGAGACCCCGTGTGCCGGGAATCTGCCTAGAAGAGCGATTGTGCCGGGCACGGGCGTGGGCGGCGCTCGGTCTTGGGGTGCTGACTCAGAGCACCAGGAGAGATGGCTCTAAAGGTCCAGGGGGGACGTTATGCCCGAAGACCCAGGACGTGGTGAGAAAGCAGTGTGAATAGCAGAGGGAGACCTCGCCGTGGGCATTGTGGGGAACCTGTGTGTTTCCTTGCCCCAGATGGGTCTCTCCCCACTCTGAGCTGCAGGTGACAAGGAAGCACTGTCACAGGTGGACTCTGGTGTCACAGGAAAGGGGTCTCCTGAACTCTCTACATGCACAGACAACAGGAAATTGTACCGATTTTTGTTGAAGAATTTCTTTCTGAAGGAATTTGGATCTCCTCAACGTTGAAGGCAGGTTCAGAGAGCTCCCCCACATCCCCTGCTCTGCCGTCCACAGCGTCCCCTTCAAGGAGCCCCTGCAGCCACACAGAACCCTCCTCAGCTGATGACCTAGACTGACTGTCACCAACACCGAGGTCCTCAGCTCAGGTCAGGGTTCATCCTGCTGTGCTCAGTCTGGGATAAGATGACCCTGCACTGACATGCCCCGCCTTACGGTCCCAGGGATTCCCCAGCCCTGACGATCCTCCGGAGTCGCCTGTTCACCTGCCCCAGCTCAGGCAGCCTGAACCTCCTCCTTCTCCTCTGCCTTTTCCAGAAGGTCCCCGCTGTCCCCACACTG
>NW_006199248.1:0-1223 GCF_000334495.1 Tupaia belangeri chinensis
CTCACTTATGACTCTTCTGACTGGCAGAGTCACCTGAAGGACACACGGAATAAGTACTCGAGACACAGATCTGAGTCAAGAGCAGGAGGGAGAGGCCATCCCAGGGGTGTGCTTGCTGAGCCTCTCTGGCCCACGTATTTATTATGGCAAGGGAAGAAGGAAAGTTGTCTTTCAGAGAATCAGAAAAATCAGGGCATTTCCAGAATATGTTGGTTTTGGTATCTATTAGGGGGATAAGGCTAAAAGACACCAGAGGCTGGACAGAACACCGTGGAATCTGGAAAACTACCTCCGTCAGATCACACACCTGTCTCATGACCTCCTGTTGTTTGCAAGCAGGAAGGCCCTGAGCACGCATTCGCTGACCCTCTCAATCCATAGATGCCTCGTGTTCAAGAGAGCATGATGCTTCTGTTGTTCCCTAACAGATCAACGTGCCTACTTCTAACAATGTAATGTGTAGTAGCTATATAGTTAATATTGAAATACAGGAAAATTAAGGACTGTAAATATTCAAAATAACTTGCCTTTCTGTATATATATTTTTAAAAGATAAATGTATATATTCTCTATTTTCACACTACTGCAATTTTCAATTGCTTTCATCTAACCATTAGGTGTAGACATCTCCCCACATCAGTACATATGAGGCTGCCTTATTTAAGGAACAAAAATAAACAAAAAACACAAATGATAGCAGTGCACAGAATGGATGGACCACATTTTAAAAACCTGTGTCCTCTGAATGACTGTAATTTGTCCATGTGCCCCAGCCACTGCAGAATTTTCTAGTCTGCTGAGAGCCCAGGAATCTCCTGTGCAGCTCCAGGATTCTGGACAGGGTGTCCTGCCCTGCCCCTGTCTCCAAAAAGTTCCCCTTATCCCTCCTAGTCCAGAACCATCACTGGCAGCAAGGGAGGGTGTGAGCCACCTGTTCACTTTTTTAGCAGCCTTCATTAGCAGAGAAAACCTGAAAAATGTCCAAGGAAACTTAATATTCAGACAAGAAGCATTTTTTTTAGAGGTTTTCGCTATAGGGCGTGTGTGCTCGCCAGACAGATAGAGACATAGAGACAGAAAGTGAGAAATCACCACCCAGGGAGGATGGTCACATTGCAATCCCTTCTCCTCCATTCTCCTCTCAGGATCTTGGGCACGCACGCCCGGCATGAGTTTTAAGCCACCGGGTCCGGGACATGAACTGCGGTCGACTACGTGGGAGT
>NW_006199248.1:1233-1778 GCF_000334495.1 Tupaia belangeri chinensis
TGCTGGTTCCCAGACAAGAAGCAATTTTAAAGTTGAGGTGTGTCCTGACCTGTTCATGGAACCTGCTCTAAACACCATCTTTTAGGTTCCTGAAATATTCAGACGAGTGGAGGAAAGATTTTGTCACAGAATGACCAAAAACAACCGCAGAGGCTACAAGAAACATGAGAAATGAAGAAAACATCTCTCCTCTAAGAGAAAAGAACAATCCCTCATCATCTACAGACAATACAGTAGAACTCGTGCAAATGTCTGATAGAGAATTCAGAATATTTGTAGTGACAAAACTAAATGAGATGCAAGAATTGAGAGATAATGAACTCCAGTAGATGCGGGAACAAAGAGACAAGTTCCAAGAGGTATTGAAGTTCTTCCATGACCTGAAAGAGGAAATACACACCATAAAACAGAATCAAATGGAATTATTAGAGATGAAAGCTGTCATTCAGGAAATCAAAACCTCCCTCGAAAGTATTAAAAGCAGAGTAGTCCATGCAGAAAATAAAATCTAGGTTGTGGAAGGCCAAACCTCTGATATAGAAAAA
>NW_006199249.1:0-510 GCF_000334495.1 Tupaia belangeri chinensis
TTGGGCTAGTCCAGGATTGTCCTCGGCGCACGCGTCGGCATACGCCGCAAGTGCCACCCGCGCGTGGCGATCCTTCTTGTATTCAAGGATGAAACATGGCCCCATATCCTTGCCGTCCATCCGCTCAACTCGGTACTTCATGTACATGCCGCGTCCGTCGCTCATGCGCCCTTCTTTCGGTCTCGTTTCTCGCAGTTGTTGTGCGCGTGCAGCACATCCCCCAGTCGGTAGAACTTCTTACCCGTGTCCGGGTCGCTAGAGACTGGACGCAGATGCCCACCACGGGTAAGCGAGTGCACCCGCTGCGCATTCAGCTTCTTTCCCATCTCCCCTATACGGCGGGAAAAAAATCCGGCGGGCGATAGGTTCGATGGTGTCGGCGGTGACGATGTGTTTGTTCGCTTCATGTACTCGTCCTCGGTCGATCACAATGTCATCGTCGGCGGGGATGTCTATCTGTCGCCAGCAGTCATCGATAGCGGCTTTGATGTCCTCGTACGCTTCTTCTGA
>NW_006199250.1:0-472 GCF_000334495.1 Tupaia belangeri chinensis
AAGTGACAGAATCAGAGGAGGTAGTGTCCACCCTCTAAGCTTTTTTAGACTCGAGAGAAAGGTTAAAAAGCCACACTTTGCACTAAGAGAGGTGGAGCACGCTCACCCAACCTGCCCCATCTCAGCCACAGTGCTGTCCCCATGATGTCAGTGCTCTCAGAGACACAGGCTGGGGTACAGTCCTCTGGGCTACCTAGGACTGCCCTAACTCATACCTTGTCAGGAAAAGAGGCAGGAATTCTCTAAAGAGCAACAGTAACTTCTAGCAGAATTGGTGCTAAAGGTCCCATGAACTGGCTTGTACTAAAAGACACTGAAGTCCAGGGATGCTCAACTACTGCATGTCGATCAGGAGTGGCTTTAAGGATGGACCCCCAGAGATAACCTAAACTGGAACACACACACCATAGGGAGCTGGAGACCGAATGGTAAAGACCACGATGGCCATATCGGAAATACAGAAATCCACCAA
>NW_006199251.1:0-254 GCF_000334495.1 Tupaia belangeri chinensis
GCATGAAAAGGCACCAAGGCCTTTGTCTTCTCTTCACCTTCACCACCTCCGTCAAGATAACCTACCCACACCGAGGCTAGCACTTATCCTCATCTTCTTCCTCCTCATCATCCTCATCCTCCTCCTCTGAGGCTTGAGCGGCAGTTGCTGCTTTCATCACTGCTGGCTCAAATTCATCCTCATCTTCATGCTCGTCCTCATCATCTTCCTCACTGTCATCTTCTTCCTCCTCATCACTGTCTTCCTTCTTGGCC
>NW_006199251.1:529-1222 GCF_000334495.1 Tupaia belangeri chinensis
TCTTCTCCACTGCTATCATCTTCTTCATCTTCTGACATTTCCTCATCTTCACTGTCTTCTACCTCCTTTGGAGGAGGAGCCATTTTTGGGGGGTCACGTTGATTTTTACCAGCTTTAGCAAGCTTCACCATGATGGCGGCTTACGATGGCAGAGTGTGTGGCGGGTGGGTGGCGCAGATGAGTCTTGAGGAACTCCAGTGACGTTGATGGCAGCTGCAAGCACTGAAGATCCCGGAGTGTGTATACTCGGTGGCCAGCTACAGCCCAAGACTGAGGCGAAAGCCTGGCATCGCTTTTTAAAAAGTATTTTTTTCTCCATCTCCTTAGACAAAATTATTTTTCACATTGTTTTTTTTCTTTTTCTTGTCAGGGTCCATTCTGACACCCTGAGTATACCCATTTGTTTAGATGGAAGCCTTGACTGTTTTCTAATAAACTCTGCTTACTATCCTCTCCCTTTGTCCACATGTCTAATTCTTTGTGACCATCAGATAAGAACCTGCCGAGGTGTTGTATCTGAACACCTAGCACTTCATAGCATGGATGCTACTCTGTATCTCATTAAGTTTATTGGTTTGCGGAATCTTTGCAGACAGAGTGTTTCTATGGCAACTGTGTTTGTGGGGTGTCTTGGTGTCTTAAAGTGAACAAAGCCTCTGGTTCCCTCCTGCATTTCTTTGCCCTGCCTAGCAC
>NW_006199252.1:0-437 GCF_000334495.1 Tupaia belangeri chinensis
AACATTCAACAGTTTACCTCACATGACAGGTTACAGTAAAAATACTGCAATTCAAAATTACTGTATTAGATTACCTTATAAGGCTAGCAGGTGGCATGGTGGTTGAGGTGAACTCCAATGTGACTAAATGGTCTTCAAGTCCTGGGCCCAGTGGCTTGAAGTTCATGCCAGCCATGTGTGCATATGTCCCCAAAACCTAGAGAAGAGAATAGAGGAGATGGGATTGTGGTATGGCCATTCCCCTTGCAGGTGATTGCTCTCTGTCTCTGTCTCTTTTGAGTTCTCCAGTGTGTACTCATGTCCTGTAGGAAAAAAATCTCTCTCACCCCCCCAAAAATTAACTTTTCATAATACACAGTCCCTTTTTCTTAATTCTCCTCTTGGGATTTTGGGCACACATCCATGCATGCCCAACATGAATTTCAAGCCACCGGTCT
>NW_006199252.1:474-1785 GCF_000334495.1 Tupaia belangeri chinensis
AGTCCAGTGCCTTAAACACTATGCCACCTGCTTGCCCTCAATATATGCTCTTATAATATTCAATAGTCATAATATTCTTTAAGTACTTGTAGGTGGGTGGTACCAGCAGATGCCATAATGGTTATTGTCACTGAACTACCACAGGGACAAATACAGTTCAATTCCCAGACCAGGAGGCTTCAAACTCCTGCCAGATGCCTGTACACTGTGTGTGTGTGTGTGTGTGTGCCCAAAATTCCAAGATGAGAATAGAGAAGAAATTGTGGTGTAGCCATATTTCTTGAAAGAAGGTTTCTCACTTTCTGTCTCTCTGGTGAGTACACATGCCCCATAGTAAAAATTCTTTCTAAAAAATTCAAACATAAGCAATCTTGAATGTGGAAGTGTTGATGTAGATGGTAGACCTGGTGTGGGGATTGCCTTGGCTGTGGCCAAGTTGTAGTGTATCAACATCATGATTATCCCACTGGCCTCCGGTGGTGGTGGGGCCCCCATGAGGGACCCTATTTAGGTTCTTTTCTATCAACAAAGATAGTGGTTACCCCCAGCAATGCCCCCATAGAGGCTCTCAGGCATGATCTGGGATCAACAAAGTGTGCAATGAGGGTGGCAACGGCTGCAGAAAGCTGCCCAAGGCGGCCTACCAATTGTTGTGGTTATGGTTGCCCCTCATTGCTTTCAGCTGCCTCTTTTATGCTTTCCTTCATCCCACTCCATCTGACCACACCCTGCACCAGCCTTCCTTACAGAAACCTGTGGCCAGTCACAACTCTGGGCCAGGGGCATAGCTACACCCTAAAATTTACCTCACAAGGGGCAGAAATGAGCTGGTGGTGAAGATGGCATTATACTAGCTGTCTCACCCTCCACAGGTCAATCCACATGGTGATGTTGAGGACAAAGGAGGGTGCTCCAGAACTTTTTGACTTGGAGAGGCAGCCTTAACATGGTGGTACCCTTCATGTCACTTTATCTGTATTAATTTATTTTTATATATCTGAGAGCAAATGGGAAGAAATGATCTCTCAGGAACGTTAATGCTCAGTCTTCATGAACAGAATCATGTGGGCTCCCACATGCTGACCATGGAATGAAAAATTATGCCACGCATGTGAGAGTGTGTGCTTAAAATCTTGGGAAGAGAATAAAGGAGAAAGGATTGCTGGTGGCCATCCCCCTGGAGGGTGATGTCTCATCTTCCTCTCCCTACCCAGGTCTCTCTCTAGCAAACAAATGTGTCCTGAGGGAAAAAATTAATAATCATGTTAATATAAAATTTCTGGATTGATAGCAAAACATTCTGTCTAAAAA
>NW_006199253.1:0-746 GCF_000334495.1 Tupaia belangeri chinensis
ATTGCCTCTTCCTCTAGTTCCAGCAACCACTCATTTTTCTATTGACATAGATATGCCTAGTCGGGATTCTTCATGCAAACAGAAACACACAATTTTATGTGGTCTTTTAGAACTGGCTTCTTAGAATAATGTTGGTTGTTGGAAAACATTTTTGCATAGAAAAATAAATCATGACTTTTCCAAAGACCCAGTATTTTCAAGGTTCATCTACGTTGTGGCATGTATCAGAACTCCACTCCCTTTCTATAGATCGAAAATGTTCCATTGTGTGGATATATCACATTTTGTTTATCTACTCATCATTTAATAGATACTTGGGTTATTTCTAACTTTTGGCTATTATGGCCAATGCACTCAAGGAATAATATGGCCAAGTTTTGTGTGGATATATGTCTTCAATTCTCTTGAATAAACAGGTAGGAGTGAAATTGCTGAGTCATATGGCAGCTTTATGTTTAACTTTTTAAGGAACTGCAAACTTTTTTCCAAGATGGCAAAAACAATATATACTCCCACCAGCAATGTATGAGAATGCAACATGACTTTTTGTCTATAAAAACACCTCCCAGGACTCTAATACATACTTTAGGCATTTCTTTTGTGGGATCTTTATTAACTTTTTTGAAAATCCTTGATTTAATGTGGGAGGCCACCTTAACCACCACACCACCTGCTGGTCCCCAAACACGCAGTTTAAAAAAAAATACACTGGAAAATAAATAATATTGGGTCATCAGAAAAGCTAT
>NW_006199254.1:0-1299 GCF_000334495.1 Tupaia belangeri chinensis
TGATTTTTTTTACTATGTTTTGTTTTCCCAAATTAAATAGTTTATTTTCTTTTCAGTTGTTGATAGTTTAGCAATATGTTAAGACATTTTTCTTGTTTGTTTCTTTAAATGGATACAAACTTTTCTTCCTTCCTGATCCCTCTGGAATTGGAAAATATTTTAGAATGTTCTTATTTTGTGGGAGAAGGGTTATTTGCCTAAGTTCAATAATGCTTGTTGCATTGATTCAGAAGTCAGAAATACTCATTATTGGACAGGGCTTTAACTGGAATGTCATATCTGAAGATTAATCAGAAAACTATGGAACTGGAGGGAGGACTGCCCCCCGTAGCTTCAGACCCGGGACTCCCAACCCAGACACCCCTCGTTCAGCCAGGAACACCTTCAGTCCTACCACACCACACTCCCACCTTTTGATCCCTGGGCCTGGAACTTCGAGGGAGGACTGCCCTCCGTAGCTTCAGACCCGGGACTCCCAAGCCAGACACCCCTCTTTCAGCCAGGTACATTTTTTTTCCTTTCTTTTTCTGTCCCCTTACCCACGTCTTTCATTTGTAAATTTCTCTCTTCTGATTAACACGTAGGAACACCTTCAGTCCTACCACACCACACTCCCATCTTTCGACCCCTGACGAAATCACACGCTGTGCACTAGCGCGGCACGCGACTTTTTCTTTATTCTACATATTATTTTTTTCCCACTTATTCAGTCCTCACTTCCTTTATCTACACCATCCCTGATTGTCTAAATAGGTCTAGAATTACAATTCTGAAACATTGCAGCATTTTAAGACTCTCTGAAATCCTCCCTTTCATTGAACCACCTGCTGCAAAGAAGGACATGCATTTCGTTGTACACCTGAAGAGAATACTTTTTCTTGGATTACATTACTAAATGCAATTGAAGAGAGAATTTGGCTGTCTCCATTCCACATCAGAAAGGAAACACACCTGTTCCTATTAGAAGAAACGTTCTTGTAAAAGGTTTTTCAAAGGGAACACATCTCCCAATGCTTAGAAGTAGAAGAACCTCAGGCCTGAATAAAGCAGGAAATATGTCTCCATCAAAGGAACATAATAACTCCATTCCTTTCCTTGAAAAAATAGAGGACGTTACCAAAATGTCCGAGATAGAGTTTAGAACATTCATGTTGAACAAATACTATGAGCTGGAACAGAAAAGAGACAATGAACTACAGAAGATGAGAAAGTCCTTCAATGATATGAAGGAAGAAATGCTAAGGAAGAATAAGAAGGAACTATTAGACGTGAAGTCTGTAATACAGGAAATCAAAAACT
>NW_006199255.1:0-2499 GCF_000334495.1 Tupaia belangeri chinensis
TTTAAGAAATTGTGTGATCAATACAATGTAGATGGGAAAGGAACAGAAGACAATTGTAGACTCCAGAGATAGTGTGAGAAGAGGGTGGGAAAGGACAGAAGGTCAGAAATAGGGGTAAAAAAAATTCTAGAAACTAGAAATAGAAAATTTGTGATAATATGCATGATTAAGCAACTATGCAGTATATTCTGTATGGGAAATCACATTTTGTATGCTGTGATGATGCTTAGGGAAAGAAAAAAAGTAAATTAAGCTGAAAAAAAAGTTTCAGAAAAAAAATATACCTATTCGATGACTGCAGTATGATATATAGTCCCAGCTAGGTGCTACTTTACAGAATATTCATTCTACTAATTGAGGCTTATGCCTAAATTTGGGCTTGTGTTCATAGAAATGAATATATCATCTGTGCTTGCTATAAAAATATTTAGATTAATTAAGCTCTTAAGTGACTAAATAAAATGTGGGGGGAAAACAGTATAGAAAGCAAACATAGATACTAGACACAGTGTGGGAGGGTAAGAGATAGGGAATCAAGGATGAGGGAAAGAAAAAGCAAAACATATAGGAAACAAGAAATGGAAAGTTATTTGTTGACAATAACATGTATGTTGATGTGCTTGATTGAGCCAATACAGTGTACTCTGGATGGAAAAATCTCATTTTGTTTGTTGTAATGATGTACAGTGAATGAATGTAAATAAATAAATTTTAAAAAAAAAGAAACACTGATGTCAAAGACACAAAGAGTTTGAATATTGTATTAGGAAAAATAAAAATGAATAAAAGCAGTATTATTAATGTATGTTTTAGAAAATATCTTAAATATATGAGTTTAATAAATATTAAAAATAAACATTTTAGGAACCAACAGGAAGCATAGTGGTTAAGGCACTTGGCTTCCACATGGCCAAACACAGTTTGAGTCTCAGTCCTTGTTACTTACTTTCTCATTTTTTCATTTCCTCACATTTTCTCTCTCTTTCTCTCTCTCTCTCTCATGAGCGCATATGCTTTACAGCAAATTTAAAAATAATAAAGTAAATTAATCTTAAAAATAAATACATGAAATATAAACATTTTAAGGGCCAGTAGATGGTGCAGTGGTTAAGGTGTTGTACTCCCACATGACTGATTTTTAAGTCCTGGACCTGGTAGTTTGAAAATTACACCAAACATGTGTGTATACATTCTCAAAATCCCAGAAGGAGAATAAAGAAGAAGAAATTGTGGCATGGCCTTCCTCCCTGGGGAGTGAGTTCTCACTTTCCCTTTCACTGTCTTGCTCTGTCTCCTTCTGGCAAGTGTATCTGCTCTATGAGAAAAATCTTAAAAATAAATAAATAAAAATAAATATTTTATTAATTTGTTTTGAAAAGTCTGTATACTCAAAACTATAGTATTTTTAAGAAAAATCTTTTTACTTTTAGTATAAAGAAAACTTTTTATTATATATATGTATATATAATTTATATATATATTATATATGTGTGTTTGTGTGTGTGTTTATGTAAATATACTCAAACTGTGGTTGACTACCTGGAAGAAAATGCTGTTTTTGCTCTGAGGGAATCAGATCCTGACAATCAGGCTAGACACAGAAACAACATATTGCTATCAGTGCAGGAAATATGCCAACATTTTCAGCCCAAGTTGGAACTCTTCTGGAGCTCTATAAAAGCCCACAGGTAAGTGCACTGTCAGGTTGGGGAATGAAAATTGGATAACTTCTAATGCTATCCTCTCACATGTGACGAAAGAAAATGTAGAATCTGGATTTACATAACTCTGGAGTCCCTCAACACTTCTCTTGTTTGGATACAATTTGCTTAAACATAGGAAAACAGACACAGGAAAACATTTTTGAGAGGTTTTTGCTATAGAGCGCATGTACTTGCCAGAAAGACAGAGAGAAACAGAGCTACAGAAAGTGAGAAATCCCCCCCCCGGGGGGGGGGTGGCCACACCACAATCCTTTCTTCTCAATTTTCCTCTCAGGATCTTGAAAATGCATGCACACGCACCTAGTGTGATTTTAAGCCATCAGGTTCAGGACTCAAACTGCAGTCGACTACATGGGAGTTCAGTGACATAGTCATTATACCAACTGCTAGTCCCAAGTTTTCTTATACATTTTTTCTTTTTTATTTTTTTCAAGGTTGGCCACTTCTTGGATTGAATGTATATAAAAAAAATTAAAACAAAAAAAATTTTAAAAAAGAAGATATTGATCCAAGTTTGATAAAATTGGCATAAACTGTATGCCTAAGAAAGAAAATGCAAGTAACTTCAGTTATTTTTATTAAACAGCCTAGATTTATTTATTTATTTATTTTTTGGAGAGGTTTTTGATATAGGGCACGTGCGCTCACCAGACAGAGAGAGACAGAGAGACAGAAAGCGAAAAATCACCCCCCAGGAGGGATGGCCACGCCGCAATTCCTTCTCCTCTGTTCTACTCTCGGGATCTTGGGCACACACGCACATGCGCCCGGCGTG
>NW_006199255.1:4478-6132 GCF_000334495.1 Tupaia belangeri chinensis
TAGGGAAAATAATTAAAATTTACTATTTCAAAATCACCCCCATGTCTAGTAACATTTTTTTTGTTTTGTTTGTTTTTGAGAATTACTTACTTAATTTTTTTAATACTTTCTAATTTGACCAGAGAAGGAAAGAAAGAGAAATAGAGATAAAGTGAGAAAGCAAACCAGTGGTTCAGGGCATCAAGCCAAAGTTGACCCTGTGGTAATACAGCTTCTTAACCACCATGCCAACTGCCTGCTCCTATTTTATTTTTTTATTTTTTATTTTTTGAATTTTTAAGACTTTTGTCATAGAAAGTGTCCATTTGCTAGAGAGGGAGACAGAAAGACAGTGAGAGGAAAAATGAAAAATCATCACCCTGTGTGGATAGCCATGCCACAATCCCTTCTCCCTTCTAAAATTTTGAGAATGTGCACACACATGCTTTGTGTGATTTTTAAGCCATCAGGTGTGTGTGTGTGCATGTGTGTGTGTGCCCAAAATACTGAGAGGAGAATGGAGGAGAGGGGGTTGTGGCTTATGGCATGACCATCCTCTTTTGGGGGGGGTGATTTTATGCTTTCTGTCTCTGTTTCTCTCTGTATCTCCAGCAAGCACATGTGCCCTATAGCAAAAACCTCTTTAAAAAAAAAATAGCTTTGTGAGAGTCCCTGAGTGTCTGCAGGCCCTGTACTGCTCTGAGTACACCCTCTGCAATTCTGGTACATTCTCTTTTCAGAAGGAAAGTACATTCAGTACATTCACTGTCTGTTCCCCCTTGGACTTGCACATGCTGATGAGCTATTGCAAGCCAATTCACCCCCAGCTCTATTTTGGGACTTGTCACCTCCTATAAAATCATTCTGAATATGTTCTCTTTGAATTTTCTGATCTTGAGAAGCATATTCAGAAAGTCCAAGCTCTACTGTCAGAGGGAAAATGTTTGAGATAAATTTAGAAAACAGAGTTGGAGCCATTTGAACCCATTCCGCTGTGAGAGTATATAGGTCTTCACAATATTTTCCATAGTAGAAGATGTGACCTGAAATGGTGTTTAATGGGCTTCTAAAAGTAAAGCCGTTCAGCTGCAAATGTGCTTTTTTCATTTTTCATGAACAGTTTTATAAGGCAACCTTTTAAGACTTTGTTAAGCTTGTTTCAGTGTAAAACTTTTTCACATATATGAAAAGAGGCACAATGCTACGTGATGCTCCCATGTATTGTCTAAGAGCCATATTAAATCTTTGAATATAGAGATCTGCAGGACTGGCATGCAACTCTTTTGAGATGCTAAGTGATTAATCTTTCTTATTACTTTTTGTTGAAGAGAGATTTTTTGCTATAGGGCACATGCTATAACTGGGATATACAGAGAGACAGCAAGACATCACCCACAGGTGGGACGGCCATGACTAAATCCTTTCTCCTCTAGTCTCTTCTCAGGATCTTGGGCAGGCATGAACACATGCTCTGTGTGAGTTTAAGCCAAGTCTGGGACTTGAACCACCGTCGACTACATGGGAGTTCAACAACATAACCATTACACCATCTGCTGGCTCCTCTAAGTGATTAATCTTTTAAATCACATCATTATACATCTGTTCCAGTGCTGTGGCTCACACATTCATACACTGAGCTGTATATCTATTCATAGGATAAAGGGATATAGTCATC
>NW_006199256.1:0-1638 GCF_000334495.1 Tupaia belangeri chinensis
GATATAGGATATCAATGCTGGAATATTACAAGACATATTCATCAATATTTTATGATGTTTATTGGAATAGACAAAATCTTTCACAATGCATTATATATTTAAATCTCATGTGGAGTGTATTTACCATCATATTAATCGATTTGCTACTCAAAAAGAACACTAGATAGAGATACTTCTTTTCTTTCCTCAGATATGTCCTGTGGGGATCCACCTACAGTGAAAAATGGTCGTATGACATCAGAACCAAAGACTAAGTACCCACCTGGTGACAGAGTGCGTTATGAATGTAACAGATCCTTTTACATATTTGGGGGCATCGAAGTGAACTGTCTAAATGGAAACTGGACAAAACCACCCCAATGCAGAGGTAGAGTATCATTCCTCCCTCTAATTTTTTTAGATTATAATAGGGATAAAATATACTGATAAAAATAAAAGAAAGTAATTCTCCTGGATATATTTTTCAAATACAAGTAAAACAATGCGCCTTAAAATTCAATCGTGTTTGCGAATGGAACCAAGACATTTCTGTTCAAGAAAGATTTAATCAGATTAAAGGAACAGTTGGAATATGGGAAAATACTTTACTAAAAACCTTCAGCTATTTCCTCAGGAATAAATGTATACAATATATATTATGTACATTTGACATCTCTAAAATATATTTTCCTTGACATGAAGAATTGGTGGTTGAAGAATGATTATGGAGCTTCTCCAGGGGTTTACTCTATTTATAAAAAGAAGTCCAGAAGGGTGTACTTTAATATTTAGAGATCAGGAAATAAGGGAAAATAAATGATGTAATTTTGATTCAAACATCAAACTTAATTGAATCAATTAAGAAAAATACTGTTGATGGGACCAGCAGATGGCATAATGGTTACGTTGCAAGACTCTCACATAGTAGACCAGGGTTCAAGTCCTGGACCTGGTGGCTGGAAACTCACTCTGGGCGTGTGTTTATGCCCCAAGTCCTGAGGGTGATTTCTCACTTTTTCTCTCTCTGTCTCTTTCTGTCTTTCCATCAAACACATGTGCCATATAGCAAGAATCTCTTTTTTAAAAAAAGATAAAGATAGTTGATTTCATTTACCTTGCTTTTTCTCAATTACATTGTTTTCTTCTCCATCATGCAATCTCAAGACTCTCTTGTCATCTCATTTTAGTTCAAAGAATTCCTTCAGCAATTCTTTGAATATGTCTGCTTGAGAAGAATTTTCTTGGTTTTACTTTGAAAATGACTTTATGTACCCCTTTATTCCTTAAGGGAGGGGTCATTGAATAGAGAATTTGCTTACATCACTCTTTTCTTACACCACTCTCTTAAAAAACGTGCAGTTCTTTTTGTCCTGGTTGGTCAAAACTGAGAAGTCCTCTGTCATGTGAATCTGGTCTCCAGGAGGTCCTGCACAGTTTCTGTCTAGCTGCTTTACCTTTAAGCAGTGTTATTATGATGTGTATTGGTATCATTTCATTGGGCTTATCCTCTTTGGAGTTTCTCAGCTTCTTGAATATTTAGGTTTATTCTTTTTAACCAATGTGAGAAAACAACCATTTTTTCCCCAGTTTTTTTAAGACCCATACTTTTTCTTTTTATGGATCTCCAGTAAATTTCCTTTTTTTTCTAAAGATCTCTGA
>NW_006199257.1:0-1511 GCF_000334495.1 Tupaia belangeri chinensis
AGTCATGACTGCTATTTTATTCGGCCATTGGTAAAGTCATGATGCATTTTTGCATGAAAAAAATAGTCACAATTCAATGTAGAATAGAGGATTATTGTATGGATACAATAGTTCTGTTTCTCTAGGAACCACACAATAAACTGATGACTTTGCAGTCCCTACTGCATGCTGTGTGGGTATACAGAGAAGAGAGCTCATTCCTACTCCTAGAGTGCTAAGAGTGAAGACACATACTGCAATAACAATACCCCAGAAGCTAGAAAACGTACTAGCACAGTATCCGGCCATAAAAGCCACTGAATATATGTTTTTAAACCAATCTGGTTTAGAGAGTTTTGTATCTAGTAGAGAACCCAGAAATATAAAAAAACAAAATATGCAGAGTTAGATATACAATGGTTTAAAAGGAGAAAGTGCCATGAGCAGATTCATTTGGCGAAGGGGTAGGACAGACGACTTTGAGTTAGGCACTGGTTGTTGCAGTGTGGGAGTTCTCTCCCCAAGGTTAGGGTCAACTAGAAGAAGTTTAAGACCAGAAGAACAAGTTAGCAATCTTGTTACGAACTTCCTGGTCAGAAATAAAGCTCTCCCAGTCCTAACTGTAGGAGGCATACCAAGGTTCCTTCATAAAGAAAGACTAGAAAAGATATGGACAGATATTCTCTCCCAAGGGCCAGCAAGATGGCAGATTGAGCCTACCAAGGACTAAATATTTGCTTGTTTTGATCTAATATTTAACCTAGACAGTGCTGTGTGACCATAATGTCACAACCCTGAGATGGGACACTTCCTTCTCCCTACTTTTCCAATCAGGAAATTGAAGAATAGAGAAATAATGGGATTTATTCATGTTTAAATAGTTTATAAGTGGGACCAGGATTTGAACCTGACCATATAGATCTAGAGCCAGTGCTCTTAACCACCTGACTCTTCTGTTCCAGGTGAACGGGAGAGGTGTTCCTCACCCCTGGACTGCTCAAAGATACCTCTTGTGTGTGCTCATCACTGCCACTCCAGTTTTTCTTGCAGTGATTTGCAGCAAAGTGCAAGGAAAAGAGCTGGAGGAATAGGCCAGAAAGATGAGAAATGACCTCCTTCCTGCATCCAGTCACAGAAGAAACAATCAGGTTGACTTCTAGGATTTTCAGGAAGAAAAGAGTACGTGTTCTCTATGTCACTGCAGCTCCCAAAAAAGCCTTGGTCTTAACCCTGCTGTCAGAGCAATCCCTCTGGTAAGCTACAGATAGGGTTGAGGCGCCACCTAGTAGCTCAAACCAAAATTACTTCCAAAGGAATGTCGCCAGTGAAGAGAGGCAAAGAGGCAAATAGTGATAGCTCCGTGGCAGGAAGAAGGAACTAAAAGCAAAACCTACCAGTGTTGAAAGCCTTTTTCCTGTATTCTCCTGTAGGCTCTAGTTATATGTCATCAAAAGATGACTTTTTTTTTTTTTTTTTAATGTCCTCCAGTCCTCCTGCTTAGGGACTGGAAGTTTACCCACCTTTCCAAAATA
>NW_006199258.1:0-509 GCF_000334495.1 Tupaia belangeri chinensis
AAATATGAAAAGTTATAAGAAATCATGCTTACATTTCCCCCATACCTAAGAAGTAAATACGTTTAGAAATTTTCCATAATTATTATGCAATTCCAGACATTCTAATAGTAGAAATCATTTCATTTTCGTCGCTAGTAAAAGTAAATATTTCTGTTCAGGTTATAATCTGAAAAAAAAAAAAAACACCAAATTTTTTTTTTTTTTTTTGTGGGGAATTAGAGGAACTGGAAAATTAAATAAGTAGTGTACAAAACAAGAAATAAAAATGGAGGTAAAGAAAGCCCATATCATGGTGCTTAAGGGGGCAATCTCCCACATGACCCAAATTGTTACATGACCCCTAAACAAGATGACTTTAAAAATATATTAGGAATTTCTATGTTGTGTAAAATAATGATAAGAGGAAAAAATGGTGCAGAGGGGATGATAGCATGACCATTTCATGGAGGTGTTGTTGTCTTGCTTTCATTCTCTGTGTGTGTCTAGCAAGTGAATGTGTCCTCTTGCAA
>NW_006199259.1:0-749 GCF_000334495.1 Tupaia belangeri chinensis
TCCCACACTTTCTCTGGTATGTACAATTGTTTTCTATTTACATATACATAAAACTTTGAGTTAAATGAATATAATATAAAGTAGCACCACAGGTGCTATATATAGCTTACTGTGGTCATTAAATAGGTATTTTTTAAAATACATTTTTTAATTTCAAGAAAATAAATTTTAGCTTTAATAAATCAAAATTGAAAAATGTTAAGAGAACTTTACTTAAGACTTAAACCAAGGAAACAAGTTAGTATTCTGTTCAAGTAGTAGGTACATGAACCTATCGATAGCTCAAGAGAAGACAAAAATCCTTAAAGCTGGAAAACAAAGTATAGAAGAAAATCTCTTCCAAGACAAAAGAATAACTCCTCTTCATCCACAGAGAATACAATGAAACTCACAGAAATGTCTGATAAAGAATTTAGAATATTCACACTGACAAAGCTAACAGAGATGCAAGAGAAGAGAGACAATAAACTTCAGAAAATGCAGAAGAGAAGAGACAAGTTCTAGGAGGTGAGGAAGCTCTTTCACAATCTGAAAATGGAAATATACAACATAAAAAAGAATCCAACGGAACTATTAGGGATAAAGTCTGTAATACTGGAAATCAGAACTTACCTTGAAAGTATTAAAAGCAGACTAGATTATACAGAAGATCGAACCTGAGATGTAGAGGACAGAATCACTGGCCTAGAAAAATCCATCATGAAGATTAAGAAAATAAGCCAAAAAATGAGAATAATACATGAGAAATA
>NW_006199260.1:0-1364 GCF_000334495.1 Tupaia belangeri chinensis
TGTCAGGATTTTGGGAATGCACATACACATAAACAGTGTGTTCCTTTAGCCACTAAAACTGGGATTCAAACCATGGTCACTTATATGGTGACCTGATCTTTTAAACATTAGGCTATGAAGCTGGTATGCAGAATTCTTCTTTAAAGCCTGGATAATATTCTAGTGTATACTTATATAAAAGGTTTTCTCAAAAATATTTTTTTGGGAGGGGAGAGATTTTCACTATAGGGCACGTGCGCTCGCCAGACAGACAGAGAGAGACATAGAGACAGAAAGGGAGAAATCGCCCCCCAGGGGGAATGGTCACACCACAATCCCTTCTCCTCCATTCTCCTCTTGGGATCTTGGGCATGCACGCACACATGCCTGGCATGAGTTTTAAGCCACCGGGTCCAGGATGCAAACCACAGTCGGCTATGTGGGAGTCCAGCGACATAGCCATTATGTTAACTGCTGGTTCCCTCAAAAATATTTATTTAACTTATTATTATTATTTTTATTCAATTTTCTATTGGACTTGTGCTCACCAGAGAGAAACAGCAAGAGAGAGAGAGGAAAAATTAGAGAGCAAGCTGAAAGGTCTATGTCTTGAACTGTGATCAATCATGTGGGACCAGCCCCTCAAACATCACAGCACTTGCTGATCTCTGCAATGTGTTTTTATCCATTTGTGTGTAATGGTTATGTTAATGTCTTATCATAACTATTATGAATAAATTTGCAATGAACATGGGAGCATGAATATATTTTTGACATATTAATTTCATAGTTTTTATATAAAACCAACTATGCAATTGTTAAGTTAAAGGGTAGTTCTATTTTTTTTTCTTTTCTTGGAGAGGTTTTTTTTGACATATTAATTTCATAGTTTTTATATAAAACCAACTATGCAATTGTTAAGTTAAAGGGTAGTTCTATTTTTTTTTCTTTTCTTGGAGAGGTTTTTGCTATAGGACGTGTGTGCCTGCCAGAAAGATGGAGAGAGACAGAGAGATAGAAAATGAGAAATCACCCCCCAGGGGGGATGGCCATGCCGCAGTCTCTTCTCTTCCATTCTCCTCTTGGGATCTTGGGCACGCACGCACACACACCCTGCGTGAATTTAAGCCACTGGGTTCGGGATGTGAACCACAGTTGGCTACATGGGAGTCCAGCAACATAGCCCATTATGCTAACTGCTGGTCCCCTATTTGTAATTTCCTGAAAAACCTTAGAAAACTATTTTCCATTGTGCATAACCAATTTATGCTTTTACCAACAATATTCAATTGTTCTCGTTCTTTCTTGTATTTATTGAATTGTATTTTTAAAAGAATAGCTATCTTTTTTAACGATTATTTTTTATTTTACTTTATTCATTGTTA
>NW_006199261.1:0-210 GCF_000334495.1 Tupaia belangeri chinensis
AGCACTTTCAATACGTCTTCCCATTCTTTCCGATGAGAGATCTGGCGTTAGTCTGATGGGATGACCTTTGTAAGTTACTTCTCATTTCTCTCTTGCCAGTTTTAGTATCATGTCTTTATCTGTGGTGTTAGACAGCCTGGCTAAGATGTGCCTTGGGGAAGATCTTCTGGGGTTGATTCTATTTGGGGTCCTTTGTATTTCTTGGGTGTG
>NW_006199261.1:833-1669 GCF_000334495.1 Tupaia belangeri chinensis
GGAATAGATGTTTGCCGAAATCTCTCTTCTGTTGTTTTTACCAATGAGATCTCAAGAGAGGAACTTTACTCAGGTGTAGCTCTGTTCTCACAGGTTGATCAGTACAAGGGAGGATCCCAGAGACACTTGTTTTACTAGGGAATTTCAGATGTGTGATTCTAGACCTGTCTAGTCCCTCTGTCTGGGTAAGAAGTGCAGGGGAGAAGATAATATGAAATGAAATGAAAGACAACAGAGAGAGATAAAGAAAAAGTCATGCACCGTGCATTAGTGCAGTGCACAACTTCACCAGAGGCTTCTAGTTGGACCTGGTGCCTGTGGCCTGGAAGGACAGTCTGTGAAAAGAGGCAGAGCTAAGAATTAGCAGTAGAATAGATGGGCTCCAAGGGAAAAAATAGAAAGAAAGCCACAGAAAATTTCTATCTACCTACCAAGGAGGTGGTCTTGGGCTGGGGAGACTGGAAGTGGGATGACCCTCCCTCAGAGTCCCTTGCTGACCAGAGGCTTCTAGTTGGACCTGGTGCCTGCTGTCTTCTTATTATTATTGTACATTCTTAGGAGTGTACCTTAGTGTTAGTCTGTCCACAACTCACACTCTAGTGCAGCAGCATCAGTGATGTACACTGATTACTCCCATGCTGAACTCCTTCAACTACAGTATGAGGAATAAAGATATAAAGAGGGCACTGAAAATATACATTGGTCTGGAGGTAAAATAATGTTCATGATTGCAGTGTTTAAAGTTTTGGAGCCAACAGTTGTGTTTCTCCGATAAGATTGTGAAAATAATCTCTATTCAATTTAAGTGACACTGTATTTAGCTTTCTACACTCTTT
>NW_006199261.1:1691-4795 GCF_000334495.1 Tupaia belangeri chinensis
GTATCCAGCCATTATTTCCTTTAAGATCTTTACAGTTCCCCAATGTCATTCCTAGCTTTGTATCAGAAATACTTTAACAGTATCATCTCATAGAACTACATGCAACTCTTTTAAATTTTTTTCTATGATTAAAGAATTATTTTTATTTAATTTTATGAATATTATTATTATTTGATTAGATCAAAGAGAAAGAAAAACTTAGAAAGCATGCCACCAGTTCCAGGACTCAAACGCTCCACAAGAAGACTTTCCTCTCTTTGCCCACACAAGTGAGTCTGAGAGTCCAGTAGATATTGCAAGAGCCATTTAGAGATGATGGATACCAAGGACATATACCTGAGGTCACCTGAGAGCCAAATCAGCCTAACAAGAGCCGATGATTGATGCATTTTGTTACTTGTCTGGCAAAGTTTTCATAATTAATTCATTTAATATGTTAACAAGCCATATGTCTGTCAGACGTAGCAATGCAGGCATCATTGTGGACAATTTAATGATGGGAATATACATCCAATTTAATGAAGGTGAAGAAGGAATGGAAGAAATAAAAGATTTCAGTCAAATTAGAGCATGTGCACAGAAATTTACAGTTCATGAAGTAGTAAAAGTAGAATCAGAGTTGTGATGAGATGTGCAATAATTTTAGGGTTGGTTAAAGAATTTTTGAAATGGGTATATTTGTGCATATTTCTGTATTTTTTTTGGAGAGGTTTTCGCTATAGGGTGCATGCGCTCGCCGGACAGACAGAGAGAGACAGAGAGACGGAAAGCGAGAAATCACCCCCCCCGGGGGAAATGGTAATGCTGCAATCCCTTTTCCTTCATTCTCCTCTCGGGATCTTGGGCATGCACGCACACGCACCTGGCGTGAGTTCTAAGCCACCAGGTCTGGGACATGAACCACAGTCGACTACGTGGGAGTCCAGCGACATAGCCATTACGCTAACTGCTGATTCCCTATTTCTGTATTTTTTGAAGGATCCAAATGAATTGGTTGTTTGCAATTCATACCTTGCACTATAGTTCATGAGACATACATTTCACAATTTGTTCTTTCAAATTGAATGTTTACATAAAAATTATTTAAAAGTCATAATGAGAATATTAAAGAATTTTTTATTTACAACTATTTTCTTGCTAATGATATTGAATAAATTTTTGAGTCTCTTAGCTTTCTACTTTATTAAAAATCATGCCAGTGTTTTGTTTTTTATGTTCTGGGGTTTGAGAATATTCTATTCTTTTTTGGTTTCTTCTTTTAATAATTAATTGAAGTATTAAAATAAAATTTTCAGAATAACATTGACTTATTTATGTATTAAAGGGTATTGATATATATATGGTGAATGTGGAAAGTTAATAGATATTGTTATGAAATCTAGTAGGCTATCATATTGTGTGCACATACATTCCCTCCAAATTTTTGTTAACTTAGATACATTCTTCTGTATCAATAATAAGTTTAAATACCTTTTTTTTTTTTGCCATAGGGCAAATGTGGCCACCAGAGAGAGAGAAAGATGACAGCAGAAAAGTGATGAGAAATAACTCTCCGGGGGGTTGTTCATCATTTTCCTCTTCAGATTTTGGGAATACATGCATATATGTCCAGTGCAATTTTAAAGCTGCTGGGTTTGAGACTTGAACCACAATTTACCAAGTTTGAATACAGCACTTTAACCACTATGATACCTGCCGGCACCCCCAAATTATCATCTTGTTATGCAGTTGTCTGAATAATAGCCAACATATAAAAATAAGTAGATCAGAAAGATCTATTTAAAATAGATCATAATAGATCTATTTTGATCCATGGAATACTTTTGAAATAAAATACAGAGTTATTCTAGTTAACTTAGGTACCTGAAGTAGTCAAAGTCCTAGAAGCAAATGACAGAATGGTGGTTGCCAGGGGATTGGAAAAAGGGAACCACAGTTGCCTTTTTTTAAAAAAAAACTATTTATATTATTGTATTAATTATTATTATTAGTCAATTTTTATCATTCAATTAAGAGAGAAACAGAGAGAGAAGATGTGGCCTGAGGCTGCAGGCCTGACTGCTCTGGAACTTTGTGCATCTCCACCCT
This sequence comes from Tupaia belangeri chinensis, assembly GCF_000334495.1. Taxonomy (NCBI): domain Eukaryota; kingdom Metazoa; phylum Chordata; class Mammalia; order Scandentia; family Tupaiidae; genus Tupaia; species Tupaia belangeri. Next base: position 3,780 of record NW_006199261.1, read on the forward strand.
TCCTCCTCCTTGGACCCCAGGTTGGTTGTATGGGACTTTAAGACAAACTCACACCCCACCCTATCTGCAAACTGGATCAAGCAGACCAGCAGTTCGAGACACCAGGTGGCCTGAGGCTGTAGGCCTGATCAACCTGGACCTGTCACTCATCCTCTGACCCTTCCCCACTTGCCTTTGGAATCTCTGAATTTTAGTGATTTGAATAGCACGCAGCCCACAATGCGCACGGCCAATTTCTTTCTTTGTTTTGTTTTTCTTTGATCTTGAGGTGTTGCTTATTAGGTCACTTGGAGGCTCAGCACTCCTTAGAAAAAGGGAGGACTTTGGACCATCCAGGACCAGTGGCAACAGTTAATGGTAACTGTGAGCAGCAGGTAGGCCAACCATAAAAGAAATCATTAATTTTCTAATGCTGTACAACTCTTAACACTCAGAGACATCTTAAATAAGTTAAGAAGCATCATATAGATTACCTGATGACAAGGAACAATCACAGAGGTTCAAGAAATATGAGCAACCAACAAAAGGCCTCTCCCTCACTGGAAATCTTCAAGCTCACATCACCCACAGTCAGTACAATATACATCGTGGACATGTCTGATAAGGAATACAGAATATTTGTAGTGACCAAATTAACTTAGATGGAAGAGAATAGAGACAAGGAGTTCCAAGAGATAAGGAAGTCTTTTCATGACTTGAAGGAAGAAATGAATACCTTAAACAAGAACCAAATGGAACTTCTAGGGTTGAAGAATATGATACAAGAAATCAATACCTCCCTTGAAAGTATTAAAAGTAGGCTAGACCAGGCAAAAGATCGAATCTTTAATGTAGGAGACAAAACATCTGACCTAGAAAAAAGTATCAAGAAGATTGAGAAAACAACTATGAAAAATGTGGATAATATACGAGGAATACTGGATACCATCAAGTGCCCCAACATCCACATTAGAAAATTGGTGTTCCAGAAGAGGAAGAAAATAAGAAGAGCCTAGATAATTTATTCCATGAAATCC
>NW_006199262.1:0-1235 GCF_000334495.1 Tupaia belangeri chinensis
ACAAAATCCGGTGTGATACGGTTCCTTGAGGTTTAATACTGGCTTAACGTTCACTGTGTACCTAACAGCATTACTCTCAATGAGGGTGTCTCTATGAACATTTCTCAGGAGACCTTTCAGTTGTGGGTGCTTTTGGGGTGAGCCTATTGTCACTGTTTTGTCCTCAGGGAAACAGCGTTTTGTACTATGTACAAAATCAGGTGTGATATGTTTCCTAGAGACTTAATTCTGGCTTAGCGTTCAGTGTGTTCTTAACAGCATGACTCTCAATGGTGGGTCTCTATGAACATTTCTCAAGAGACATTTCAGTTGTGGGTGCTTTTGGGGTGAGCGTATTGTCACTCTTTTGTCCGCAGGGATACAGAGTTTTGTACTGTGGACAAAATCAGGTTTGACATGGTTCCTTGCGGCTTTATTCTGGCTTAGAATTCAGTGTGTACTAAACAGCATGGCTCTCAAAGGTGGATCTCTATGAATATTTCTCAAGAGACCTTACAGTTTTGGGTGTTTTTGGGGTGTGCCTATTGTCACTGTTTTGTCCTCAGGGATACAGAGATTTGTACTGTGTACCAAATCAGGTGTTATATGGTTCCTTAAGGCTTTATTCTGGCTTAGCGTGCAGTGTGTACTTCACAACATGACTCTCAATGGTGGTTCTTTATAAACATTTCTCAACAGACCTTTCAGTTGTGGGGGCTTTTGTGGTGTGACCATTTTCACTGTTTTGTCCTCAGTGATACAGAGTTTTGTACTGTGTACAAAATCAGGTGTGATATGGTTCCTTGAGGCTTAATTCTGACTTAACGGTCATTATGTACCTAACAGCATAACTATCAGCGGTGAGCCTATAAATTTTTCTCTAGGTATCTTTTTGTTTTGGGTGTCAGTTGTGTGTGCCTAGTGTCACAGGTTTGTGGTCAGGGATACATATTGTACAGTGTTCAAAATGAGGTGTGATATGGGTCCTTGAGGCTTAATCCTAATTAAACGTTCACTGTGAACTAAACAGCAGTACTTTCAATGGTGGGTCTCTATGAACTTTTCTCAAGAGACCTTTCATTTGTGGGTGATTTGGGGTTGTGTCTATTGTCACTGTTTTGTCCTGAGGGATACAGACTTTTGTACTGTGACAAAATCAGTTGTGATTTGGTTCCTTGAGCCTTAATTCTGGCTTACCGTTCAATGCATACTTAACAGTCTGACCCTCAATGGTCGGACTCTATGAACATTTCTCA
>NW_006199263.1:0-1428 GCF_000334495.1 Tupaia belangeri chinensis
CTGGGATGCGCCCACCACATTAGGCTCCCATCCATCCTGGAGAGAGAAAGCAGGAGAGGCCACCTGGCCTATGCTGATCTCTGCCCTTCCCCTGCCCATTCTTCAGTGGAGGAGGAAGGACAACACACCGCCGCTGCCCGGCACATGACTGTGCTATGTGTGACCTCACTTAACACCTTATATTCTACCTCCCCAGATCAGTAGCCCCCCAACCTGGCCCCCTAGCCTCATTGGGACCTCAGAGGTTGGAATAGACAAAATCCAACTGCCTGAAGGTAGTGGGGCTCTGTAAGAATTCTCTTTCCACACTCTCTCCGGGAGAAAAAGGAAAGAAATTCCACTCTAAAAATCTGAACCCAAATACCCAGTGAGGATACTGCAATTCCACCCACAGTAGAACAGGAAAACCTGAACGGTGCTAACTCACATCACAGGGAACCACACAAGCACACTGCGAAAGAAACAAACTCCAGAAAAGTAGAAAGTAGTGGGTACATTATCAGAGGCCTAAAAATCTAAGAAGAATCCCAATAAATATGAGAAAGCCAGGAAGTACTTCTCCCCCAAACAAACACAATAACTCCTCACTGACAATGGACAAAACACAAGAAATCACATACATATCAGAAAACGAATTCAGAATATTCATTGGAACAAAAATCAATGAAATGAAAAAGAAAATGGACAACCAATTCTAGGACATTAGAAAATCATTCCATGACATAAAGGAGGAATTCCATAAACAGATGGACAACGTTAAAAAGAATCGAACAAAACTGGAGATACGGTACATCAAAACCTCCCTTGAAAGTATTAACAGCAGATCAGTGCACACAGAACAAAAATTCTCAGACCCTGAAGACAGAACCTCTGATTTAGTCCAAGCCTGCCAAAAGAGGGGAAAAGTTAAGAAAAAGAAAGTTAAGAAAAAGAACAACCAGGATCAGCAGGTCCTGGATCCCACATAACCAGCTATGGAGTTTGAGTCCCAGGCCCAGCGGCTTAAAAATCACACCAGACATATATGCGTGCATACCCCAAATCCTGAGAGACCACAGGAAAAGAGATTATACTGTAGCTATCCTCCCTGGTGATTTCTCTCTCTCTCTTTCTGGTGAGTGCGTATGCCCCTAGCAAAACAAATGAACACACCAAACCAAGGGACAACTTATGGGGAATCCTAGACACCATTAAGTGGTCAAATATCCACACAATGAGTATTCCAGAAGGTGAAGAGATGGATAGTCATAGAAAACTTTATCCATACATGAGAAACAAAGAGAAATATACAGGAATCCAGATCCAAGAAGTACCAAGAACACCAAATGGATTCAACATAAGATGGTCCTTTCCAAGGCACATTATAACCAAATTGGTAAAAATCAAAGACAAAGATCATATTCTAAAAATAGCAAGAGAGAAATGCCA
>NW_006199264.1:0-204 GCF_000334495.1 Tupaia belangeri chinensis
GCCGCCATGATAAGTGCCAGCCGAGCTGCTGTAGCCCGGCTCATGGGCGCCACAGCCCCCCGGGTCCCCACGGCCGCCTGCCACCAGGATGGCTGGAATGGTTTTAGTCATGAGGCTTTTAGAATTGTCTCAAGGCGGGATTATGCATCGGAAGCAATCAAAGGAGCAGTTGTTGGTATTGATTTGGGTACTACCAATTCCCTT
>NW_006199264.1:1180-1456 GCF_000334495.1 Tupaia belangeri chinensis
TCAGCAGACTGTGCAGGATCTTTTTGGCAGAGCCCCAAGTAAAGCTGTCAATCCTGATGAGGCTGTAGCCATTGGTGCTGCCATTCAGGGAGGTGTGTTGGCTGGTGATGTCACAGATGTATTGCTCCTGGATGTCACTCCCCTGTCTTTGGGTATTGAGACTCTTGGAGGTGTCTTTACCAAACTTATCAACAGAAACACCACTATTCCAACCAAGAAAAGTCAGGTGTTTTCTACTGCTGCCAATGGACAGACTCAAGTGGAGATTAAAGTGTG
>NW_006199265.1:0-626 GCF_000334495.1 Tupaia belangeri chinensis
GTCTTGCTTAAGAAGTCTTTGCCTACCCCAGGGCCTCCCAGAGTTTCTCCACTTGTTTTCCACAGTAGTTTTATATTTTAGATATATTTAGATTTAGATCTTTGATCCACTTTGAGTTGATTTTTGTTAATGGTGACAGGAGTTCAGATTGATTTTTGTGCAGGTGGATACCCAGTTTTTCCAGCACCATTTGCTAAAGATGTTTTCTTTTCCCACTGAATTTGTCAAAGAACACTTGACTGTATATTTTGGAATTTGTTTCTGGTGTCTCTATTCCATTGGTCCTTGTGTCTTTTTTTTTTGTGTGTGTGCCAATAACATATTGTTTTGATTATCACAGCTTTGTAATATATTTTGGGGTCAGGAAGTTAGATGCCACCCACTCCATTCTTCTTGCAGAGAAGGGGTTTGGCAATATGGGGTCTTTTATGATTCTAGACAAAAACTATGATTGTCTTTTCTAGATCTGTGAAAAATGTCTCTTGCAATTTTATAGGGATTGCATTAAATATGTAGATTATTTGGGTAGGATTGCCATTTTGATTGTATTAATTCTCTCATTCCAAGAACATAGGCTGTCCTTCCACATTTTTGTGTCCTTTTCGATTTCCTGTTTAAGGTTTTCA
>NW_006199266.1:0-982 GCF_000334495.1 Tupaia belangeri chinensis
TGCACAAACATAGGCTCGTTCTTAGAGTCACACGGTTCAGGGCTTGAACTGGGCAGTCAGCTGTGTGGTATCCAAAGTACTGAATCGCCAGGTCGTGGGCCAGTCCCAATAAAAATGTGGTTTTCACCTGAAGTTTTTCATTGATTAGGGTTTGCTTTTTGATTTTACCATATGAGAAATTAAAACTGAGAGAATTATCTGGCCTAAGTTAGTAAGGGTCAGAGGAAGTAGCAACTACTCATATGTATGTCTTTAATAGGGTATGGAAGACAGTGTTAGGAATATCCATAGGGGCTGACAGGTGGCGTGGTGGTTAAGGGTGCTGGACTCCCACACGACCAACCGTGTTTGGAATCCCGGACCTGGCCGTTTGCTTTCTCACTTTCTCTCTCTCTCGCTCTATTCTTCTCTGTTCAAATTTAAAAAATAACTTAATAAATAAATAAATAAGTAAAAATAATTCTTAAAAAAAATGAATATCCATAGCACAGGACAGTATTAGTGACATAATTTGTTTTCCTAGTTGGAAGCTATGTAGCTTATGGAAAACCTCTCAGTTCTGTGAACTTAAAGACACGTTTGTACTTTGCCTTACATAAGCTTAATAGGAACTTGTCAAAAAAGAGATCATTTTGAAGTGACCACATAGAATATATATTGTTAAACATTGTGAACAAATCATTATGATTGTTCCCAGAAAACGTACTGGGAACTAATGTTCTCAGTACAATTATTTGTTCTGGATTTAAATCAGATATATTTGGATTCATGAATTCTTTCAGGTCATTTAATACTGGAAAGATATTCCAATATATATTGGCAAAAAATCCAAACATAGATACATAGTAAGATAATCAGCTTGTTTGTTGCAGTTTGAAGACATTGGTTAGAGTGCTTAAACAACATTTTCTTTTGTTAAGTAAAGAGAAAAGACATATTAGGAAAGTCTTTCTTGAAGATAATGATAAAATTTGGAAGACAA
>NW_006199267.1:0-319 GCF_000334495.1 Tupaia belangeri chinensis
GCACAGCCTGTGTTCTGAAGCTGCTGCCACAGGCCCAGAACCATCCCTGACACCCGCAGCCTCAGCTTAGACCACACAAGTTCTGAGCCCCGTCCCTGGGTCTGGAAGGCTCCTGTGGGGCAGGCTGTGTGGGCCACTGGCCTCTGCCCAGCAAGAAGGAGACAGCCAGGCTGAGGCCTCCCGAGCCCCACCCAGACCAGGGACTTCAGCCCCAGCAAAGGGCAAGGGATTTCAGCAGGGGAGGCCTGGGGCAGGTGGGCTGGGGGCTGGGGGCTGCAGTGCCAGGCCGCACAAGGCCCTGAACGGGGACAGTGTGACT
>NW_006199268.1:0-474 GCF_000334495.1 Tupaia belangeri chinensis
AAAAGAAAATGAAATTTAAAAATGAAAAAAAGATATGAAAGATACAGAAAAAAAGATTTATTCCTAAATGTCTTATACGTTTTGAGGCTATGGTAAATTGAATTACTTTTTTCAGTTCTATCTCATTCTGCCTTTTGTCGGTATATAGAAATGCTATAGATTTCTGTATGTTGATTTTGTATCCTGCAGCTTTACTGTATTCATGTATACTATTTCGTGACTACTATTGGGTCTTTTATGTATACAATCAGGTCATCTACAAATAGAGAGAGTTTCATCTCTTCTTTTCCTGTTCAACTGTCTTTTATTTTATTCTCTTTTCTATTATGTTGGCGAGGACTTCCAGTACTATACTGAAAAGGAGTGGAGAAGTGGACATCCTTGTCTTGTACCCATTTTTAGTGGGAACGTTTTCAGCTTTTCTCCATTCTGAATGAGGTTCTCTGTGGGTTTTTCATAGATAACTTTTATTGT
>NW_006199269.1:0-490 GCF_000334495.1 Tupaia belangeri chinensis
TCTTCTCTAGAAATTCTGTTTGATACTTTTTTATGATGTCTATTTTCTCCTTTAGGTCATGGAATGGTTTTCTCATCTCTTGGACTTGGTTGTCTATTTTCTCTTGCATCTCATTTAATTTTCTCATGAAAATTTTGAATTCTCTTTCTGACATTTCAGTGATTTCCTCTGTGTTTTCCATAGTAGTTGGAAATGAGTTACTGTGTTCCCTTGTTAGGGGAATATTTCCTGGTTTTTTTTTTGTTTTGTTTTGTTTTTTTTTTCAGGGTTGTGGCTCTTCTGCAATTTTAACTATTTGGTAATGTACTCACTTCCAATTAATTTTCATAGTTGTATACTTGTGCACTTCCTTTTTTGGAAATTAGTTTTGTGCTTATTTTTCTCTTTTACTGTTTTGCAATGTGGTATTCATAAAAGTCTTGAATTCAGATTTACAAACAGGAATTTCTCTTTTTTTCCAGAGAGGTTTTTTTTGTTTGTTTGTTTGTTT
>NW_006199270.1:0-1136 GCF_000334495.1 Tupaia belangeri chinensis
GAATGTACCCAACATGAATAAGCGTCACACAAGTCCTGACAATGGTACAAAACACATTATCATCAACAGATAATGGTCCAATTCTGAGTCCCATAAAAATCTTTCCTCTTGATTTTTTTTTATTAATTTCATTCCTGACTTTCAGCCTTTTATCTTACCCACTTCCCACACTCTTTTTACTATTTACAACCATTTTCAATGGTTCTTTGTCCTCTAATCTTACTTTCACCACCATTGAGTATGGACAGTTGGTAAATGCAGAAGTGAATACAGGGAATGTTTCTCATTTATGGACTAACTTGCTTTGCTTGAATGTAAATATAAATATCATTTTTCCCAATTTTTCATCAAATGTGTTTTATTTAACAGAAGTGTGATATTTTGTAAAACATACATTCCTTGCTTTTCCAATCCATTCATCTATACATCAGCATTTGGGTTGATTCCATTTCTTACCAATTGTAAATAATGCTGCAATAAACATGGATATGGAAGGACTTTTCTGTTGTAAACTTTTCTATCCTTTCGTTAGATGCCCAGGAGAGGAATTACTGAATAACATGGTAGTATACTTTGCAGGTCTTTAGGAACCTCTATATCTCCACAGTTTATAAACCAATATATCTTCAGAATACCAATGAAAGAGAGTTTCACTTTTACCACAGCACAACCATCACTTATTCTTTATTGTCTGTCTTTGTTTGAATAACCATGCTGTCTGGTATTGAGTATCTCATTGTGAGATTGACCTATATCTCCCTTAGTAAGAAGAATATTTAGCATTTTTTCTATGCATCTAGTACTCCTAGAGATTTTATATTTTTTTTAGCTTGGAAATGGTGAGAGTGAGGAAATCAATCACATAAAAGGAAACTAATGGATAGTAGAATAAAAAATTATCTCACTACAATAATGTGTATGGTAATAACTTTGAACAAGCATAGTGTGTATCATAGTAAAAAAAAACTCATTTTGTATGTTTCAATGATTAGCAGAGATGATATATAATAATAATAATGATAATAAATTTTAAAAGTGTAAGAAGAGGTTAAAGAACACTACATGCCATGAAAAAAATGAAACCACCCAGCCACATAGTCGGATGAAAAACTGTGAGGTCTATAAATATATATACA
>NW_006199271.1:0-229 GCF_000334495.1 Tupaia belangeri chinensis
TTTTTTTGTAATATTTCCTTTTTACCATTTTATTTTTAAAGTGGTCCAGTTTTTCTCAGGCCCTTAGATCCGCCTTCCTTCTTGATAATTTTTGCTCTGCTCCTCCCATCCAGGCAGAAGAAGCCACGGGCCTTCAGGACAGGGTTCCACATGGCTCCTGTGAACTAGATTTTTAAGGGAATGAAGATTTTCTATTAATAATTCAGCCTCCAACATACGAGCTAGCTGC
>NW_006199272.1:0-267 GCF_000334495.1 Tupaia belangeri chinensis
ATGGTCAGAGAAGATGCTGGGAATAGTTTCTCTGACTTTGAATGTGTAAAGGCTTGCTTTGTGCCCTATGATGTGGTCAATCTTCAAAAAGGTTCCATGTGGGGGTGAGAAAAAAGTGTATCTCGTGGTTTTTGGATGGAAAGTTCTATAGATGTCTGTTAAGTCCATTTCATTTATGGTATCATTCAGATCCTTTATCTCTTTATCTATTTTTTGTCTAGATGACCTGTCCCGAGGGGATAGTGCAGTGTTGAGGTCTCCAACAAT
>NW_006199272.1:459-2450 GCF_000334495.1 Tupaia belangeri chinensis
GTTTTTTTTTTTTTTTTTTTTTTTTTTTTGTTCCCTATTGCATGGAAAACCTTTTTCCAACCCTTCGCTTTCCATCTACGTATGTCTTTATCGGTGAGGTGGGTTTCCTGTAGGCAACAGATAGAGGGTCTCTGTTTTTTTTATCCATTCGGCCAGTCTGTGTCTCTTGATTGGAGAATTTAACCCATTCATATTCAATGTTATTATCTATGTAACTGAATCCGTCCCAACATTTAAGTTGGCCATTGTCACAGCAGCCTTTTATTCCTTTGTTTCTGTCTGTTAGCTCTTTAGTTTTCCTGGAACAGTGCTTCCTTCAGGGTTTCTTGAAGAGCTGGTCTGGTGCTGGCAAATTCTTTCAGGTCTTGTTTGTCTGAGAAGATTTTAATCCTTTTTTCTCATATGAAGGATAATCTTGCAAGATACAATAATCTTGGTTGAAATTGTTTCTCTCTTAGCACTTTCAATACATCTTCCCATGCTTGCATTGCTTCCATTGAGAGGTCCGGAGTTAGCCTGATGGGATGATATTTGTATGTCACTTCTCGTTTCTCTCTTGCCAGTTTTAGTATCATGTCTTTATCAGTGGTCTTGGATAGTCTGGCTACGATGTTCCTTTGGGAAGATCTGGGGTTGATTCTAACTGGGGTGCTTCGTATTTCTTTGGTCATGATGCTTGAGTGCCTCTCTAGACTTGGGAAATTTTCTTCCAGGATTTTATGGAATAGATTTTCCATGCCATTATTGGTTTCTTCACCTTCTGGGATGCCAATTATTCTGATATTGGGGCGTCTTATGAAATCTAGTATTTCTCGTATATTATCCTCGTGTTTTTTAGTTATTTTCTCTAACTTTTTCTTGGTTCTTTCTAGGTCAGAGGTTTTATCTTCTACATCAGAGTTTTGATCTTCAGCATGGTCTAATCGACTTTTAATACTTTCAAGAGAATTTTTTATTTCATCAATTCCATACTTTATCTCTAATAGCTCCATCTGGTTCTTTCTCAGAGTGTCCATTTTCTTCTTTCATATCTTGGAATGACTTTCTCATCTCCTGTAGTTCATTGTTTCTTTTCTGTTCCAACTCAAAGAATTTGTTCACCATAAATGTTTTAAATTTTTTGTCTGACATCTTGGTAACATCGTCCATTAGCCCTGAAGATGAAGAGGAGTCACTCTGTACCTTTGATGGAGATCTATTTCCTCGTTTATTCATTCCAGAGGCTCTTCTTCTACTTCTATCCACTGGAAGATGTACTAACTTTTACGTACCTGTTAGGCAAGTGTTTCACTGGCCAGGAGTGTCTTTCCCTTTTGTTGAGAATTGACGTCTGCCCAAGTCTCTGTTCTGTTGTTTTTAGTAATGTGGTCTCAAAAAAGATACTATAATCAGGTGTCTGACGAGCAGAATCTCATTTTTCACAGTTGGTTCCGTATAAGGGAGGAAGCAATATAACTTTATATGACTAGAAAAATTCAGATCTCTAATTCTAGACCTAGCTAGTCCCTCTGGTAAGATGGAAGAAGAAAAAGAGAAGATAATATAAAAGAAAAGAAAGGAGGAGAGAGGGAAATTAAGAAGGCCCCCTTGCCCGCCACGTGCCTTCAGACATGCCAGGCTGCTGCAGCCAAAGGCGCAGTCTGCCTAGGGGTCTGGGTGGATCCTGGACTGGGGGTCTGGAAGGGAGTCAGTGGGGGCAGCGTGACCCCTTGCCCACCAGGAGCCTTCTAATGTGCCAGGCTGCTGCAGCCAAAGGCACAGTCTGTGGAGAGACAGAGAGGGAGAAATTTACAGAAGAATAGGGGACAGTAAAGAAGAAAAAAAAAATGGAGGAACTTTCTACCTGCCTAGGGGACTGGGTGGATCCTGGACTGGGGATCTGGAAGGGAGTCAGTGGGGGCAGCGTGTCCCCTTGCCCACCAGGTGCCTTCAGATGTACCGGGCTACTGCAGCCAAAGGTGCAGTTTGTGGAGAGACAGCAGACCAATTTT
>NW_006199273.1:0-460 GCF_000334495.1 Tupaia belangeri chinensis
AAAAAAGAAATGAAAATAATTCTGTATAGATCTAGTATGTAAAACCTGAGGGAATCAATAGAAATTGTGAAAATCCTGGATATTCAATTTCTTCTGTTAATTGTAAGCTTATTTTGTTTTATTCTGATCAGGTATGTTCCTTCCTTATGAGTGCAGAAATTTTTTTCTGTAACTTTTTTGATGCATTTTAATATGAATTTATACCAAACATATTCTCAATATATTGCAATTTGTGTGAATTCTCAATTTTTGAAGTCTGTTCTTTCATAACATATTAGTGGTAACCAAGATTATTTTTTCAAACTACTGTAGTTATTATTAAAAGAGTTATGCATAAGTGGTAAGAAGACTACAATGACATATTCATATAACAAAATAAGGCACTCTTATATTCTAGACTTCTGAAACTTCTCTTTATAAATAATATAAATAAGAAAAGAATAGGTTCTTGGATATCTTC
>NW_006199274.1:0-1019 GCF_000334495.1 Tupaia belangeri chinensis
AACTATTTGTCCTCAGTACCTCACTTTTCAACAGCACAAGAGACTTTATTTTATCGGGACATATTTCTAATGTCTAACTTCTCTAACTTCATCAACAGAAAGTCTCTACCTTTCAAATTAATACATAATTTAAATTATTCTAAAAACTTACGCTAGTGTAGATGATAACTCCCACATTGCTTGGTGTTTCTTCTATTTAATTTCCTTTCTCCCCTGTCTCAGGGCGGCAGGTCTACATGGATGATGAAAGAGGAAGTTGTGGACTCTGACTTTTGGTCAGTTTGACAAAAAAGAGAACTCAGCACCAGATAAAGTAAGTAACTTCTTTCCTATGGGGTTGCCTCTAAAAAACAGAAGCCCTTTATATATATTTTAGAGATTTTTTTCTACAGGGTACATGTGCTCACCAGAGAGACAGAGAAAGAGAAAGTGAGATTGTGAATATAATCCCTTCTCCTCCATTCTCCACTCGGGGTTTTGGGCACTTGTGCACACTTCCTCAGCATGAGTTCAAGTCACCAGGTCCAGAACTCAAACCACAGTGGACCAGGTGGGAATCCAGCACCTTAACCACTATTGCACCTGCTGGACCTGGAAGCAGAATTTTTTGACTAAAGGTCACTGTTTCTTCTAAAAGAAGTCTCTTCAGGGAGATCAACTTCTATGATCATAGGACGAGGACCTTAGTGAACTTATTCTCCCTTTAAAAAAATTTAAAAGTAAACAAAAAAACTAAAGTGACCCACTTGAATACTCTGATAATTGACAAAAATCATATAAAGAAAAAAACTACCCATATAAGTGACTTGACCTTCCTAAGACAGCAGGATCTGTGGTGTCCCCTCTCCAGCACAGTGGCACAGTAACCCTAAAGCAGCGGTATGGCCAAAGAGAAGCAGAGACAAGATCTCTGAATTCTCTATTATAAGCACCACCCCCAGTGCATACTTAATTTCTTGTCTAAATGTGAAGTAAATATGTATTCTCATAACACAGTGGCTATTTGATTTGAGTCGGGA
>NW_006199275.1:0-34353 GCF_000334495.1 Tupaia belangeri chinensis
CCTGAGGCGTTCACTCATGGTTTTCAGATCTGCACAGGAAAAGACAATATTAGCCATCTTGGACTCCTTTTAAACACTCACTGACCAAAACAATGAGACAAGAAATCTCTGTTGGTTTGATTCCATTTGATCATCCCAACGCCTTGGTGTAAGCAAAATTCTTACGATCAAGGAAAATGGTTCTTAAATCAAGTACATTTTTCTGTGTGTGTGTGTGTGTGTGTGTGTGTGTGTGTGTAATGCACAACCATTGTAACATTAAAGGAACCATTATCAGTCATCTGGTCCAAGCCCCCATTCAACACAAGGAAGCTAAGTGGATTAGCAGCAATAAGTATGATGAGCTCACTACCGTGAGCTTTTCATTCAGAAGGACACAGAAGAGCCTCTATCTACGTGGAGCGGGAACATTTCTATTGAATCATGTAATGCTAAACTCCAAACAATCAGACTGAGTTGGATTCGCAGTTGTTTTGGTGTTGTACAGACACCGAGATTAAAGTAGAAAAACTAATCATAAATACATCTGCGAAGGCGCCAACGTCCTTTCAAATAAAATAGTTCAAACAGGTTTTGTCTCATGTTCCATTCGATGGGAAAACAACTGACGATTTACTTAATAATCTACTTTCTAAAGCAAATAAGCCTTGCGAGATGATTGCACAACATTTCCCCAATATTCCTACTTGCTTTTTACAAGGTTTTATTTTACAATGGAAAACAAGCACTAAATCTTATACATAAAACTGCAAAAAGGTTTCCTCAATTTTCACTCTCAGGACCAATGTAAATAATTCTGTGCAGAGTAGTAGATGCTGATATGTATCAGATTACTGACCTCTAGCTGTCTTTTAAGTCTGGTTCTATCATTAAAAATCATAAATGCATGATCTATACAAGGAAAAACACATCAAAATGGCTAAAATTTGGGCTAGCAATACCTCAAATTCCCATTATATTTTCAGATTCTCCAATCATAAGAGAAACTTCCGACAATATACTTTGGAGTTATTGTTTATGTACAGCATCCCAAAATGGGAAGAAACTCATTGGCATCAAATTCCAAAATCCACTATAAAATACCAAAGAAAACATAAAAAATATCTGCTTCTGCCTATCTCTTTTGATCTTGGTAGAATTTATATCATCACATTTGTTACATTCAACTTTCAGGTTTTTTTTTTTCTTTATTCTCCAACTGGAACAGTTTGGCGGGAGAGAAAAATCTAAAAGTGTTAAAATACACAAAGACCCAGCAAATCCCCCACTAATATCTCACCCAATGAGACTGAACAGATCAAGATATTCTCTCATTTAAGAAAAAACACTGGATCTGGGCCTCTCTCTGTAAACTTCAGTGCTTATATTCTCTCCACCTCAATGCCTGCCACTTAAGATATGCCACCCAATATAATTTTTGCAAGGGATAAACGTATAACCAAACACAAACATACGGGAATAAAGAATGAAACTTGACACAAAGAAGTCTGTCCAAAAGCTTTTCAAACGATTTTGTGAAGAGGAAATGAAAGATAAGGAGGCCCTAACAGAGCAGAAACCAAGCGAGCATTAGAGGTATGGGGCCTTCCTGAGCAAGCACCACCTATCTGAATGCATCTTTTCTGCTCTAAAGCTGGAGACTGCATCTTCCCCACTCTAGCCTTCTCAGCTGCTTTCAATGAAAAAGAGGGTGACTAAACATTGGTGACACCAAATATAAAGGCCATCACTCTGTTTCCATTTCTCTCACTCAAGTGGGAAACCTGGGGTAAATGAGAACAACCTCTCTCACAATCAGTGGGTATAAGAAGTCATGGCTGGGCCAAACTACTCAGACGACACCCAGTATGTAACAAAGTAAAACAGGTTAGATCCCTTCTCTGTAAGAGATTTTTAGGACATGAGGGAATGATAAGATGTGTTCTTAGAAAAATCTAAGGAGTAAGGAGATGTAAGATTATTAATGTGTCTGTCTGGTCTTCAAATATGTAACCATGTTAGTGTCAAGACTACACATTTTTCTCAGCATTTTAAGGCATCCCAAGGAAAAAAATATATTGCTCCACTAAGAAGCACTATTTACTATTGTATTTATTTTTTAGAGTTTTTGGTTGGTTGGGTTTTTTGCTATAGGGTACATGCACTCACTAGAGAGACCTAGAGAGAGAGAAACAGAAAATGAGAAATCACCCCCCAGGGTAGAATGATGACCACGTCATAATCCCTTCTCCTCCTCTCTCCTCTTGTGATTTTTGGCATGCGCACACACGTGCCCAGTGTGATTTTCAATCCACTGGGCCCGGTACTTGAATCATGGTCAACCAAGTGAGAGTCCAGTGCCTTAATCACTACGCCACCTGTTGGTCCCACAATTTACTGTTTTAATTAATTCTGTCTAGTACACATCTCAGCCCAACACTAGCCTTGCTCAATGGGATCAACTCTTCCCTCATGAGCACTCAGCTATGGAAATGAGTGGTATCCAATGAGAGACACTCACACCCTTCTAGGCTGGATTAAGCAAGATAATTCCAGAAAGTAAGCTGTGTTGGGCTCTGACAGACCAGATCTGCTAGCCTCCCACTATAGGTGTTCCGAGTGCACAGACAGGAAGTGAAGGAAACTCTCCCCGAACTCATACAGCTTCTTGGGAGGGGTTCACAAAAGAAGCTGAGATGGTCCAAATTCAGTTCGCTTAAGATTGGAAACAGAAACGTTAGGTTTTAACATATATTCCACACAGTGGACAATATTTACTCCCGAATCACACTAGCCTTCTGGATTACAGACGGAGTCAACCCTGGGTTTGGTTTTCTTATACTGAAATACATAGTAGGCAGGCAGAGAGAAGAGGAAGAAAACCAAGATGTCTGTCCACACGAAGGAGCATAGGCTACTGACCTCATTACTGCAACTATAGAAACCCTTAATGTAGACGTGAATGCACAGAAGACACCAGTAACTTTCAGTAATCGAGGAGCTAACGGATCCCCTTTCAAATGATTCCTTTTTCTATTCTAACACTTCAACAACAGGGTCTTAGCACCCCGAAGAGATTACAAATAGAACAGGGACGGAAGACCCTGACTTGGTGCAAAAGCTGGCCCCACCGATGGTTGAAAAGACAACATTTCAGCTAGCTAGCTGTCATCTTCATATGGCAAATTAGTTTAATTGGGGAGTTCTCGACTGAGTCGATAATTGTTCATCTCAGCGTAGTGCAGGCATGGCAGCAAGGTCTACAGTTCCACGTTTCTGAAGGCATCTTTTGTTTGGTGGTGGTGTCTGGATGTGGAACAAAGCTTGAAATAAAGAACAACTATAGTGACGCTAGCAGGATCTAGCAAGAGCCTGGGAAATAAGCACTGCGTTCACTAGGATTTCTCCCCCTGAAAGGACAGCAGTCAAGCGATCCAATCTAACGTCCTTCCTACTACCTTGAAAAGCTCTTGGAAATGAAAAACGGTCTCCCATTTGCAAGCACACAGCCAGTTTTCATATCTAGTCCAGGCTGCAGTTCCCACTGGGCTTTCTGCATCGAGGCAGCTGAGTGCCTGGGGGTTCTCCAGGAGAGCAGTCCTCGAATGAACACAGGCCCCCGTTCTCCCTCCCCAGTCTGCTCTGACATCCTGCCCTCCCCTGGAACATGGACTCCCATCACTCTTCACACATGACTACTCTGCCGGCGAGGAGTCCAAACCAGCCTCGGCCACCATCTGTCCCCCACACCACCATCCAGAGAGGTTCAGATCTATACTTAGAAAAGGCGAATGGCATTACCCATGGGGAACCTTATAACTTCATAATATCCCGGAGCTTCTGTTCTCTTCACTGGTTCCATGAAGGGCCAAGCGCTTTGATGGCTCTTGGGTAAAGAAAAAAGTAAGGTATCTAATATGGAAATTCCATGGAGGAAATCGTTTCAAAATATTTGCATGAGGTGAACAAAAAGAGCACCCACCTTCACCTGCTGGAGGATGCTCTTGAGTGTGCTGTAAAGCTGGTCAGGGTCTTTGGGCTCTTTGCTTGAAAGGAAAAGGGTAAACAACGAGAAGTCGTGATTAGTATTTTTACCCTCCTGCCAAGATGACCACTCTTCAGCTCATTCTTTAAAGGCTTAAATTCTGAACCATCCCACAATGCTTTGGTGAACCCTGAAGCCCACGGACTGCGGCATTAATGGCTAGGACTGGTTTTCTCTAAGTTCCTGGCTGAAGGGAAGGAATCCCTTGCATTAATGCCTTTCATCCATCATGCTTACCTTCTCTCTTTTCCACTCGATTTCCAGCCTGTTTCTCCTATACGTCAATGAAATGAAACACTGAATGAGAACTGCTTTTGGTCAAGAGAATAACAAAGTTAATACTTATCAAAAACACAACACATTACAATTAGGGCTCAATAAATGTCTATTTCTGGGAAGAGACGGTCATTTACGGCATTGTTTCCTTATCAGGCTAACAATACAAAACATTTCTAAGATGGACAATACTACACTGTCCGTTAAAGCAGGGATGCCAACCTTTCAGGAGAAGGTATACAAAATAAGGATGGCCAGGACCTCAGACATGTGTATTTTTTAAACTGTACATTGAACTTGGTGAATCACTATGAGAAAAAGCTAAGCTGTTACTTCAGATCACAACAAACTCAGTCTTGGTCTCTAATTTTTTTTTGGTCAAGACCCTTCTTGTAATATAAGATGGTTGAGTGTAACAGCTGTAAAATGCAGCCTCAAGATCTAACCTTACTTTTCTGCTCTTTCCATAAATGCTAACGTACCCTGTAATCATTAACAATGATTTACTTAACCTCTCGCTTCTCAGTTTATTAAAGTATAAAACTGGACTCCAAAAATTAGGTAATATTATCCTTTTGGGATTAGTTGATGTTATTAAAAGAAAAATTAACAAACAAACCAGAATGTCTGGTACGTGTAGGCATTCGATGATGTGGGAGCTATTATGCCATTAGTGAGATTGTGTAAGGAAAGAGAATTGTGGTTCTAGCAAGAAGAGATCCGCTACAGGACAGATGTAACGAAGGAGATTTATCTTGCCCAAATCATGCCTAACTTTTTCTGAAAAATTGTAGTTTGTTTTTGTTTTGTTTATCAAATCTTCCATATAACAGAACCAGCATTAGAAACAAAATTGCCAAATGATCTTCAATAGCTTTTGATCTATAACAGGTCTCTAGGTCTAACATACTCAGACGAGAACACTTAGGGAAAAGCCCTGTTAAACGGAGACCCTGAAACACGGGTTTCCATCAAACATGGAACATAATCCTTTTCAGAAATTTAGGGAAACTGGTTTTGGCAAGCACGGATCTGTGCTGGGACCACCCAGGACCCAGTACACGCAGCAGAATGCTTGGAGGGGATCAGAACCGGGCTGCTGCTCGTTCTGACTGTCACGGACTACGTGCCATTCAACAGTGAACGACCTTACTGTTCTGAGACTCGGTGTCCCCCATGGGGAGAAAAGGAGAATTCCCCTCATGTCAAGGCTGCCTGTGGGTAGTGCCCGACCGTGTGCTACACGGGGTAAGCTGTTCATAAATAGGGGAGGTTAACGACTCCAACGGGAGGCATCTAAGCTCCATTTGGTGTGCTGGAGTTGGAATACAGAGAAAAGGAAAGGAAGCACTCATGCCTTCCTCAACGACAAGAAATACCATAAACAGAGGCGGGCGAGGCAATGGAGGGGTCAAAGGAACTACTCTGGAAACCGCTTCAAACACAAGTCATGGCATCGCCAAAAGGGCTTGCTTTTAAAAGAAGCTGTATACATACGAATTCCAGGAATGCTTTCTATAGGAATCTGCCGAACTCCATCTTTAAAACAGGAAAGCCCAGGGTAGACTTTTCGAATCTGAGCTTGTTTTCTTTCTATCAGCTTCTTAATGATCTGGAAAGGACAGAAAGAAAATGTGTTGCGTGGAAGAAGTCCATGACTGCAGCTCCAGTCAGACAGCATCGGGAAACACGTTTCTAACAAAATCAAGGCTTTTATATGGAAAAAAAAGTGAGAGGAAAGGGTGAATGTTATTTAACAGGTTTAAAAAAAGAAAATATAAAAAAACTTTTTTTTTTCTTTTTTTTAAATACCAAGCCCCATCCAGCAACATGCACACAACCATCTTTGAATGACTGTTCCTGCCAGGCAGAAAAGCCAATGCTGAGAGATCACTCCGCCCCTGGGGTCCGCTTGTCATCTTCAGCAGAAGAGCCAATTACTCTGGCCTGCTTCTCCGAGGAGCCTCTGCTCGGATTACAGGAAAGCAGTCCTGAGTATGCACTGCCCAGTCAAGTGACAGAACATCTTCGTAGCCCATAACCAGGAGCGGATCCCTTCAGACTTTAGAAGGCAGATAAAGAGGCCTCAGGAAGCCCCAGAGATATTAGTCAAAGTCTTACTATTATTTAAACGTTTCAAGGTCAACCCTGACCTATGCTGCTCCCTCCAAAAAAACAAATAAATAAATAAAGGCAGCTCTTGGGCCAGCTGGTGGCATGGTAATTAACGAAGCAGGATCGCACATAGCTAATTGTGTGGTTCAAGTCCTAGACCCAGCAGCTTGGGAAACACACCAGGTGCATGTGTGTGCATGCCGGCAATCCTGAGAGGAGAATGGAGGTGAGGGGATCTGGTGTGGCCATCCCCCTGAGGGGACCTTTCTCACTTTCCCGTTCTCTCTCTCTGTCTCTCGGGCGAGTCCACATGTTCTCTCCCAAATTACCAAAAAAAAAAAAAAAAGGCAGCTTTGACCTGTGGCTTGCTAAGGCCACACAGCGACGGCGTAAGCAGCCAAAGCGGATTCAGGAATTTTGAGAAAGGTGGCTTGCTTTGTAAAGTATGTAATATACTGAGGTAACTACTTCTAAGGTGGTGCTTTTCTTTAAAAAGATAAATAAGTAAATAATTTTTAAAAAGCCCATCTGAAAATTAATGTCATAACCAGATTTTGGAAAAGAATAAAACAAAACAGTAGAGGACCAGCAGGTGGCGTGGTGGTTAAGGTGCTGTACTCCCACATGACTGACCATAGTTCGAGTCCCAGACTCTGCAGTTTGAAAATCACACTGGGCATGTGTATGCGTGCCCAAAATCCCAAGAGGAAAAGGAATTGTGGCCTGGTCATCTCCCCTGGTGAGGTGATTTCTCACTTTCCCTCCTTCTCTCTCCAGCAAGTACATGCAACCTATGGCAAAAACCTAAATAAATAAATAAAAACCAGTAAAAGTTTTTAAATAAATTGACAAAGGAAAATAAAGAATTCTAGTTATCAAGTTCTTGATTTGAAACATATGAGTGGTAAATACTGCACTATGAATATACAATCCTAATGGAAACAAATAAACTAATAACAACTAGCAAATAACCAAAAGTAAATGAATAAAAACAAAGAACTTAATGAAATGAATGAGGCTGGTAAAATTATACCCCTCATAAATCTAGATCAGTCCTGCCCAATAAAATAAAATCTGGCCACTCATCATTTAAAATGGAAATTCTTTACCTGTATTTTTTTAAAGAATTATTTTATTGAACTTTATTTACTTATTTGTTTTCATTTGACCAGCGAGGAACAGAGAGAGAGAAAGCTGCCAGGTTTGGTACTTGAACCATGGTCAGCCACGTGGGAGTCCAGAGCTCTTAACCATCATGCCACCTGCCAGCCCTTTATCTGTATTTTTTAAAAAGGTAAAAAGAATCAGCAAAAACTTGATTTTTTTGTTTCTTTGTTTTATTATTGTTGTTTCTTTCTTTCTTTCTTTTTTGGAGAAGTTTTTGCTATAGGGCACGTACGCTCATCAGAAAGACAGAGACAGACAGAAAGCCAGAAAGAGAGAAATCAGCCCCTGGGGAATGGCCACACCACAATCCCTTCTCCTCCACTCTCCTCTTGGAATCTTGGGCATGCACGCACACGCGCCCGGCGTGAGTTTAAGCCACTGGCTCCGGGATTCGAACCGCAGTCGACTACATGGGAGTCCAACGACAGCCATTACACCAACTGCTGGTCCCCAAATAATTCTCTTTTAAAAAAACAAACTTCCTACAAAGCTGTCTGAGGTGGCTCTAGACCCCAACCATCTCCCTTTCCCCCGGGGTCACACACACTGAGAAGGACGTAACTTTCCATTCTCAGGCCTACCTGTCCAAGGATGCTAGTTCCCTTCCTCCCTCAACCACAGCTTTTCCTGCTCTGCATGGGTTCTAGGGGCTGGGAACGCCCTGAGCGCACTCACAGATAGTTTGCTACCTGCAGCAGCCAGTCCCTACCTTTGGGCAGAGGATTACTCACAGCTGGCATAAATGATACTCTAAAAAGCATCTGGATTCCGTGAAATAAGATCCACAAGAGCAAAGATATTTTTATATGATGACTTCCGTGCAATTTGTAAAGAATTAGGTTAACAGCTGCAAGTCCCCATCACCTAGTCCAGGGTGCCTGTGAGAGAAGGCTGAAGGCAACGTGGGAGGGAAAAGGGAGAGAGGAGGGAGCCAGGGGAAAAGGAGCAAACAGAGAGCAGGGGCCCTTCTAAAATGCTGATGCTCTGTCAGCCCTCCAAACAGCTCTGTGCTTCTGGCCTTCCCTTGAGTAGGAAGGGCGGAGGGGTCAGAGGCGATGGGAACCTGCAGGCTCTGCCTGGGAATGCCGCTAACAGGGAGGAGGGAGGAGGACATTGCAGCTGACAGCGTGGTGGCAGTGGTGGCGGCCTTAGCTGGCCAGGAGCCTGACTGCTGGCTCCAGACCTGCTCATTAGGCCCCAAAGCAAACAATGGCAGAAGCCAGCTCTTTGGGGAGAGGGGAGCGAGGCGCCTGCTGTGCATTATTAACTCTTCCAAATGCCCTATTTAGAATCCTCTCTTCAGCTGACATCTTTGCAAAGAAACAGAAGTTATTTTTCTTTTCTTTTCTTTTCTTTTCTTTTCTTTTCTTTTCTTTTCTTTTCTTTTCTTTTCTTTTCTTTTCTTTTCTTTTCAAAGGCCTTTTGCTCACTTTCTTCATAAGCATAAGAACACATTTGAGTGACTTCAAGAGAAAGGAAAATCCTTTCTGAGTAACCCTCATGCCCCCAACACTGTGCAGGAACTTGGTGGCTGTCACTTCAGCAATGCCTGACAGACAATTGAACACTGAGCTAGGGACATCAGTGAGACCAGAAAACAGAGATGGACTTAAGACAGATGTCTTGGGCCAGCAAGTGGCGTGGTGGTTAAAGCGGCTGGATCCCACGTGGCCAACTGCATGGTTTGAATCCTGGATCGGCGGATTGAGAAACACACCAGGCGTGTGTATGTACACTCCCAAAACGAGAGGAGAAAGGAGGAGAAAGATTTGCACCGTGACCATGCCCCATGGAGGATGCTTTCTCACTTTCTCACTCTTGCTTTCTCTCACGAGTCCACGCACTCACTACAAATTAAAAACAAATAATAAAAAGGACAGAATCTTCTTTAGCTACTTGTTAGAGAAAAATGCACCAGAACGAATACCATAGGAATCAAGCGGAATTGACAAGGAACAACCCAGCTGCAAACTCAAGGTTTTGAACATCGACAAACTGGAAGGGGCAGGGGGGTGACCGACCATGTTCTGGTCGAGCTCTTTTCTTCTGCCTTAGAGAAATTTAAAATTACCATGCAGTCAAATCTACCAACCCTTCCTCTCTCTGTTTCTCTTGTTAGTTCACCCAACAACAGCTAAATCACTTAATACCTAGATAGAAGGATGAGTCCTCAGAATCTGCAATGGAATTGATTAACATACACTACGATAAATTTCTGAACTTCCAACAGGTCAATCAAACCAGTGCTACAGAGGTTCAAAGGAGGAACTGACCATGGGGTAGAATGACTGGGTTGCAGGGGTGTTGGACCAAGGGCAGGTAATGGATGCAGACAGGGAGCTAAGGTGTTAAAGCATCAAGAACAGCCTTAGGAGAACAGTAGGGGATGAAATTCAAGTGGTAAGACTAGAAAGGATGACTGAAGTCAGAATGTAAAGGGTCCTGAAAATAAAACTGAAATGTGCCCTTATTTTGTATTATACATCAATAATAAGTGTCAACGCTCATGGAAATGGCATCTTAGAAGGCAGAAAGGTGGGAATCTAGACAAACTATAGCAAGGGACTGTATGGCTTCCAATGGACCCAAGAACACAGAAGCCAATGAAAGGCAGCCCATCCCAACTAAGGCGGACTGTGTAGGAACATGGGCGGAGCCTACCTCCTTCTGCTTTTTAATGATGACAGAAAATTCCGTGTACGGGATCCGTGGATTCAGCTCACATCCCATCAGAGTGGCTCCTTCATAGTCCTTGATGTAGCCGACATATTTGGTTTTAGGTATTTTAATTTCTTTGGAGAAACCCTGGAAAGCAAATATGAACACCGCTCATCAACTATCCATTGAGCGGGATATGCCGGGCACTGAGCGAGGGACCAACACAGCCTCCTCCAGGTGCTCACCCTGTGACTCTGAAGGGGATGAACGTGAAACGACAAACTAAGTTCAAAAACATCACCAACCAGGGGGGCAATGGTGGTGCAAAGTGCAATTCTCTGCAGGCTGAGCCACGTGGGGAGGTTCTGGGTTCTAGTCAGGAGATGTCTGTGAGCAGGTGGGGATGTGTATGTGTATATCCAGGGCTGGCCGGGGGCAGACTGTGTCAAGATTCTGTTGGGGGCACTATCTCTCTGTCACTGTCTCTACCTCTCTCTGTCTCTCTTACTCATGGAAGAAATGGATAATAAATAGGATAAAAACTCTAATGACGGACCAGCAGATGATGTAATGGTTATGTCCCTGGACTCCCACGTAGTCAACTGCAGTTCGAGTCCCAGACCTGAAGGCTTAAAACTCATGCTGGTACGTGTGTTTGTGTGCCCAAGATTTTGAGAGGAAAATCGAGGAGAAGGGGTTGCGGCGTGGTCATCCCCCCATGGGGATGATTTCTCGCTTTCTGTCTCTCTGTCTGTCTCTGTCTCTCTGTCTCTCAAGCGAGTGCACAGGTTCTATAGCAAAAATCTCTCTTAAAAAAAACTAATTAGGGACAAGCAGTTAGCGCAATGGCTATGTCGCTGAACTCCCATGTAGTTGACTGTGGTTCAAGTCCCAGATTCAGTGGCTTAAACTCATACAGGGCATGTGTGCGTGCATACACAAGATCCAGGGAGGAGAATGCAGAAGGGATTGCGGCATGGCCATCCCCCCTAGGGGGTGATTTCTCACTTTCTGTCTCTATGTCTCTCTCTTTCTGGCGAGCGCACACGCCCTATAGCAAAAACATCTCCAAAAAAATAATAAATAAAGGTCAATAAATATGGAAAAATAAATCAAACTTCACATTACAAACAAATTTAAATATATTCAATTGGTTAGCTGGGAAAGGTATAAAAATGTATTTCCATTATCATTTCCTGAGTCCTCTATTTTCTATTTCTGAGAACAGAAATTGTTACAGTGTTTGGCACTACTTAAAAAATCTCATAAATCTCTGCAAGCAACTCTACCGATTATTCTAACCAATTTGGCATCAAGGGAAAAACACAACACACACACATGCACACCCACACACACAAATGCATGTATACTTACATACCAGAACCACGTACATATCCAAAAATGTGGTATTGGCTAAAGAAGTTACTTTCTATTTACACAACAAAGTTCCAGAAAACTATCAAAAATTATAGAAAAATCGGAATATTAAGTAAAAAAGGCAAGTTACTAAATTATACACACAGTATAAGACAATTTTTGTATTTATGAGAGAATTTCTAAAAATTGGTGGAAAATAGGGACCAGCAGTTGGCGTAATGGCTATGTCGCTGGACTCCCACGTAGTCGACTGTGGTTTGAGTCCCGGACCTGGTGGCTTAAAGTCATGCTGGGTGCATGTGTGTGCATGCCCAGGCTCCTGAGAGGAGAATGGAGGAGAAGGGATTGTGGTGTGGCCATTCCCCCTGGGTGTGTGTGTGTGTGTGTGTGTGTGTGTGACTTCTCACTTTCTGTCTCTCTGTCTCTCTCTGTCTTTCTGGCAAGTGCACACGTCCTATAGCAAAAAAACTCTCCAAAAAAATAATAAAATTGGTAGAAAATAGAATTAAAGTACGAGTTTTATTTTAGTGCCAAAAAATTTGAAATCTATACTACAGTTTTTCCATGCTATGAATTTTCTAAGAACTTTTAGAAGACTCCCTCAGCTATATATGCAGGCATAGAAAAACTATTGGAAAGGTTTACTGTATCAAGGAGTAGACAGTAAACTTCTTTGGATGGAAGAATGGCAAGCAATTTTCTTTTCTTCTCTTTCCTTTCCAACATTTTCCACAATCTCTATAGTTTGGGCTATACATTACTTTCCTAAATAAAAGTAAAACGGGGTCCAGCAGGTAGTCAGTGGTTAAGGTACTGGACTCCATGTGGTAGACAGTGGTTCAAGTCCCAGAGTGGCAGCCTGAAACTCACGCCAGGTGTCTCTGTGTGTGTGTGCCCAAAATCCTGAGAGGAGAATGGAGAAGGAGGAATCACAGCGTGGCCAACCTCCTTGGGGGGGTGATTTCTTGCTTTCTGTTCTCTGTCTCGCCCCGTCTCTCCACCAGCTGTCCTATAGCAAAAAAATCTCTAAAGAAATAAATCAGAGGAAAAGGAAAAATGTTTGGAAATCTTTAAGTTGCCATTAAAAACAATACGCAGCCTGAGTAATCCTCCAAAAGCCAAACTAAAAGCTCCAGATGAGGAAGTCCAAAGCCGGCAGCCTAGCTCCTAGATGCCTGTGTTTTACAGGGCTGGGCTGCCCGCAGCCACCGTAAACTTCGGGGCTTCCTCTCTGCTGTCCTAGAGAGATCTTTCCAAGACTAACTCCCTTCCTCTCACTCACACAGCACTCTACCTATCCCGGCTTGGGAATTCCTTCTTAGCCTTCAGATGCATATTTTCCAATGTCAGGGTGCCACGTTACAGTCTGCTTACATTTGACAATCAGTCATCCACTCAATGGCAACTTACTACGGACTCTGTCAACTCACTCCCAAATCCAGGCCGAAGCCTTTTTCCGATGTAAGACTTATGAACAAAATGTGTCCTTGTACGGAAGACACACCAGAGAAAAGCTCACCTGGATAAAAGCTACCTGAGTGCACGTTGAGGAAAGGAATGGCGGAATGGCGCTTCGCAGTGAAAAACCAACCTGTTTCTTGAAGTACCCGATTGCATATTCATCCGCGTACGTGAGGAAGTTCCGGATGTCGTGTTTGATGTGATATTCTTTCAAATGATTCATCAGGTGCGTCCCATAGCCCTGTGTGGAGGTTAGCATGTGGAGAAACATATTAAGTTCTGGGGGAAAGAACAAATTCGCCAGGAAATGTTGGCAACTTCAGGAGTTTTTATTTTGACATATTTTTACCAATCAAGGCTTTTCCTGAAGGGAATGTAATATTAACACACTTTCTTGTATTTCTGAACTTTGAAAATAAACTACAAAACAAAACAAAACAAAAATTAAATCCTTGATTTAAGGTAAAATTGTTATTGGGACATACAAGTTTCTGGTACTTTGAAAATCACACACACAGGCTATAAGCTGTTCGGGTCAATCCTAAAGATCCCTTGCTGAATATTAATATAACAGTTTTAGTCGTAAATGTTGATGATGAACTTTTGCTTATCTTTCAAGTATCGGAGACCCTGAGATGAAAAGAACAATATAAATGAAGAGCTCATTTTCACTAGAGTATTCCCTGATCCAAGCATCTGCTGTATGCCACATACCAGCAAATCCTTCTGAAGTATAGCAGCACATTCACAGGGTTCTCAGCCTGGTCTTATCAGACATTGGCAAGCAAGGTCTGAGAAGCCCAGAATCTCTGAATCAGCCAGAAAACGTGGGGAAGTAACTGAAGACAATGAAGACTGTTGATCTCCTGACGTTATGAAAAATTGCCCATACACCAATATCTACAGCGACGGGCAAAACTTAGAGAAAATCCATCCATTTATATGATTTGTTTCAGAACCTCTTAAAGAGATGAAAGCAAATCCAAGCACCCCCATACAATTACTGTCACAGAGAATTTGGTGATATATGGGGCCAGCAGGTGGCGCGGTGATTAAGGCACTGGACTCCCACATGGTGGACCATGTTTCAAGTCCCACACTTCCTGGCTTGAAAAAAACACTAATCAAGTGTGTGAGCATGCTCCAAATCTTGAGAGAATGGAGAAGGAATTACGGTGTGGCCTTCCCCACACGGGAAGTGATTTCTCACTTTCACTCTCTCTGTCTCTGTCTCTCTCCAGCAACCACAAATGCCCTATGGCAAAAACCTTTTAAAAAATCGGTGATATATGTTTTTGAAGAACTCAAATGTGCTCTCAGGTATGTTCTCATGGAATAAGAGTGCCTAAAAGGCAGAAGGATCTTTGGAAGTCATTAGTCTAACTCCCTAACCCACATGGGGCCAAAGCCTTCTCCATCTTTTGTGAAAAGAAAATGAGTCAGAACACCTCCTGTGCAAAGTGACCACCTGACACCCCCCCATGGACTGCTCCTCTAGCTAGACTGGCCCATTTTCAGATGCCATACAGTTGAGAAGGTCGTCCTCATGTTCTCCCAAGAGCTGGCTTAGTTATTTCTACATAGCGACTATAGTTCTCTCCTCACGGGGTGGACTTACTCCTGCTTTGAGCCCCTGAAGATTATACAATCCTCCCCCACCACACCCACCCCTGCCACCCAAGGTCAGCGCAGCCATCCCTGATCATCCTAATCCCCCTTCCAGGGCTTGCTCCACAGCAGTGCCCCTCCTAGAACACGGGCGCTAGGACCAAGCACAGTAACCATCAGGGAAGGAAGGTCTGCCCAGTAATAGAACGGTGTCATCATCTCTCTTCTGGAAATTCTTCTTCCATTGCCAATACCTGAGGACGTTTTAGCTTCTCCAAAACATACCACAATCTCGAAACACCATGAGTTTGAATAACAAAATAAACATGGGTCAGCAGGTGAAGACGTCAAGGTAGCTGGATCCCACATGGCTGGTGGAGGGTTTCAAGTCCTGGACCAGCAGGTTGAAAAACACATCAGGCACATGTACGTGCATGCCCAAAATCCCAAGAGGAGAACAAAGGAGAAGGGATTGTGGTGTAGTCATCACCCCTGGGAGGTGATTTCCCTCTGTCTTCCTCTCTCTTTCTCTCTCTGTCTCTGTCTCTCTCTCGCCAGTCCTTCCCCAACAAGCACACGTGCACTACAGCAAACTAAAAAAGGGGAGGAGGTCCAGCAGGTGATGTGGTGGTTAAGGGTGCTGGACTCCCATGTGGCTGACCACAGTTCAAGTCTCAGACCTGGCAACTTGCTTTTCAATCCCCACCACCACTGCGACCCCTCTCTGGTCAAATTAAAATTAATTAATTAATTAATTTAATTAAAAAAGAAATATTTCTCTCCTTGAGGAAACAACAGTGGAACTGTGGAAGAGGAGCACATGAGAACATGACTACTGCACAACGCTACACCATCTGGCATGGAGCCACTAGCACCACTCGGTTATTGAGCAATCGAAATGGGATTGGTCTAAATGACAATACATTGGAGGTGTCAAAACTTTCCTCATTATTAACATTTGACTTATGATGTGTTTGTATGACAATATGTTGACTATATTAGGGTAAATACTTTTAAAGATTAAGTTCACCTGTGTTTAATTTTTTAAATATGGCTGTAAGATTTTTAAATTACACACATGACTTGCACTGGTGGTTTGCATTTTATCTCTGTCACGCAGCACTGGGACAACGTAATGTATTTGTACCTAGAATAATAAAAAGGGGGTTGGTGGGACCAGCAGTTAGCAAAATGGCTATGTCACTGAACTCCTATGTAGTCGACCACAGTTCGAGCCCCGGACCCGGTGACTTAAACTCATGCTGGGCATGTGCGTGCCCAAGATCCCGAGAGGAGAATGGAGGAGAAGGGATTGTGGTGTGGCCATCCCCCATGGGGGGTGATTTCTCACTTTCTATCTCTCTGTCTCTGTCTTTCCGGCAAGCGCACGCGCCCTATAGCAAAAACCTCTAAAAAAAGGGGGGGGGGTGTTGGCCCCACAGCCCAGTAGTTAAGGAAGCCAGATCCCATATGGCCTATTATAGTTCAAATCCCAGCCCTAGCAACTTGAAAAACACACTGGCCTGCATGTACAGGTCTCGAGAGTATGGAAAAATGAAGGAGAAGGGATTGCGGCATGGTCACACCCATTTGGGGGGTGCTTTCTATTCTCTCTGTCCCTCTGTACCTGCCAACTAAAACAATGGAAAAGGTTGTAAGATAATGAAGTGGTTGAAGGAAGAGAAGATAGAGGGAAAAGAAGATATTTAAGCTAGATCTTAAAGGAGTTCACCAAGGGGACCAGCAAGTGGTTATGGTGATTAAGGCACTAGATAGGCCCACATGGCTGACCAGGGTTCAAGTCCCGGACCTGGTGGCTTGCCTTTTCACTTTCCCTCTCTCTCTCTGTACAAATTGAAATAAATGAATGAATAAATAAAATTAAATGATGCTTTATTTTTTAAAAAAGAGTTTATCAAATGGAAAATAAGAGAAGAGGGTGGATTCTAAATTCAAATGCATAGCAAAATAAAACTTTACAGAAACTATTTTAGAAGATATAGTGGGGCCGGCAGGTGGCATGGTGGTTAAGGGCACTGGACTCCCACATGGCCAACTGTAGTTTGAGTCCCGGACCTGGTGGCTTGCTTTCTCCCTTTCTCCCTGACCCCCTCTTTTTCTCTCCCCCAATCTGGTCAAAATTAAAATAAAGAAATAAATAAATAAAATTAAATACAATAATTCTTTAAAAATATAGAAAAAGTGGGTATATAACTTAGGGGTACAAAAAGATTAAAGAAAATATCAAATGCAAAATCATAAAAGAACAATTATTAACTATACTATTTCAAATCTGAAACCTTCTTCGCAATCCATAAGCAATTTCATATGCCATAAAGAAATGGCAAGCTGGGAGAGTATCGTTCCAATATGCATTACAAAGACTTCAGATAAAAGATACATGCATATCTTCTGTAGGATCGCTGCAAAAGAGAGAGATGCCCTAAAAGAAAAATTGTGACAAGATAGCAGGAAGCCATAAACATTACCCATAAATATAAACAGGGTGCTCCGTCTCAGCAGAACTCAGAGCACCCCGGCATTAGATGAAACACTGCCCTCGAGAGATGCAAACGTCTTTAAGGTTGAAGAAACCTGGAGTCAGTAAGGACAGGGGAATGATACCCTTCAACCACGCTGGGGAAACGGAAAACCCGTAGACCTATTGAAAGGTCGTCTAGAAATAATTGTGTCTCGGTTTCGACTGGTCATATTCATTTATATACCCATTCCAATTCTCTGTGTCTAGAACACATTTCCAAACAGAATGCTGTTAGTGACAGAAAGTTACTAGAAATGAACATGAACGTCTTCAATGGGGAAGTTATTACATTAACTACAGGAT
Organism: Tupaia belangeri chinensis; assembly: GCF_000334495.1. NCBI lineage: Eukaryota > Metazoa > Chordata > Mammalia > Scandentia > Tupaiidae > Tupaia > Tupaia belangeri. The sequence continues at coordinate 17,532 of NW_006199275.1, forward strand.
AGCCACATTATGAAATATTACACAAAATGAGTAAAATAGCTCTGTATCCGCATTATCAGAAACTTCTGCCATGAAGGCCAAGTTGTTGATCTGTGCTGAATAGGGCAGCCATTAGTCACATCTTGAGTACTTGAGTGGAGAACTAAACTTTAAATTGCACGTAATGTAATTCATCTAAATATAAATTTAAATAACCGCTTATATGCATTCAAGTTGAAAGATCCCTAAGACATAGTGTCAAGTTTTTGTAAAACACAAAATGAAACAAAAACACCTGGGGCAATCACGTCGTATGAATTAACTTTATAAAAACAACAACAAAGTAACAGTCATCTCCACGACACACCCATGCACCATGTACGAACAGCAGAGAAGTACCTGGCAGGATGTACACCAAGCTGGGCAGAGAGGGATGGCAGGGAGAAGGCGGAAGATGATTTTTGCTCTAACTGAAAATGTATTTGAGAGGGGCCAGCTGGTGGTGTGGTGGTTAAGGGAGCTGGACCCCACATGGCTGACTGCACAATTCAAGTGTCAGACTTCACCAGCTTGAGAAACACACTGGGTGCATGTGCATGCATCTTCCCAAAGGAGAGGAAAATGGAGGGGAAGGGATTGTGATGTGACCAAGCCCATGGGGAGTGGGGGAGTGATCTCTCCCCTCCACTTCTACTGAGCATATACTACCTGGAAAATTAAAAAAGAAAGAGAGAGACGGAGAGAGAGAGGGAAGGAAGAAACAAAGGAAGGAAGGAAGGACAAGGAAGGGAGGGAGGGAGGAAGGAAGGAAAGAAGAAAGGAAGGAGAGAAAGAAAGAAAAAAGAGAAAGAAAAAAGGAAGGAAGGATTTGTGTAGGACTTGTGTAATTAAACATTATTTTTGGAGAGAAATTATTTTAGGGCCAGCCGGTGGCATGGTGGTTAAAGGCAGCTGAATTCCATGTGGACAACTGCACAGTTCAAGTCCCAGACCTGCAGCTTAAAAAACAGGCTCTCGAGCTGAGTGTGAGCATGTGCATGTCTGTAATCCTGAAAGTAGAAGTGGAGAAGAGATGGGGCATGGCTATCCTCCATGGAGTTGCTTTCTCACTCCCCCCATCTCTATCTCTACCTCTATTTCTGTCTCTGTCTCTCTCTGGTGAGTACATGGGCCCCTCTAGCAAACAGAAAAAAAAAATAAGAAAAAACATTATTTTAAGTTGGAGGAAACTAAACCTACTGTCCAGGGACTAGTAAGAAACATGTCTTCTGAAGGAACTCATGTTGTTGCAATACCGCTACATAGTTTTGAAGGCATCATCCTATAAGGAGTGCGTAAACATTTTATTTTTCTGCCCCTTGCTCCTAACTCAATTAATTTTGCTCAAGAAGAACATGAATGGTTTTTTGGTAAGGAGTTTCTCAAAACATGCAGATTTTTCATCTGTTGCCACTGATTTGTCACCTCTCCAAAGAACTGTTCCAGAGTGGTTGAAGGAAGAGAAGATAGAGGGAAAAGAAGATATTTAAGCTAGATCTTAAAGGAGTTCACCAAGGGGACCAGCAAGTGGTTATGGTGATTAAGGCACTAGATAGGACCACATGGCTGACCAGGGTTCAAGTCCCGGACCTGGTGGCTTGCCTTTTCACTTTCCCTCTCTCTCTCTGTACAAATTGAAATAAATGAATGAATAAATAAAATTAAATGATGCTTTATTTTTTAAAAAAGAGTTTATCAAATGGAAAATAAGAGAAGAGGGTGGATTCTAAATTCAAATGCATAGCAAAATAAAACTTTACAGAAACTATTTTAGAAGATATAGTGGGGCCGGCAGGTGGCATGGTGGTTAAGGGCACTGGACTCCCACATGGCCAACTGTAGTTTGAGTCCCGGACCTGGTGGCTTGCTTTCTCCCTTTCTCCCTGACCCCCTCTTTTTCTCTCCCCCAATCTGGTCAAAATTAAAATAAAGAAATAAATAAATAAAATTAAATACAATAATTCTTTAAAAATATAGAAAAAGTGGGTATATAACTTAGGGGTACAAAAAGATTAAAGAAAATATCAAATGCAAAATCATAAAAGAACAATTATTAACTATACTATTTCAAATCTGAAACCTTCTTCGCAATCCATAAGCAATTTCATATGCCATAAAGAAATGGCAAGCTGGGAGAGTATCGTTCCAATATGCATTACAAAGACTTCAGATAAAAGATACATGCATATCTTCTGTAGGATCGCTGCAAAAGAGAGAGATGCCCTAAAAGAAAAATTGTGACAAGATAGCAGGAAGCCATAAACATTACCCATAAATATAAACAGGGTGCTCCGTCTCAGCAGAACTCAGAGCACCCCGGCATTAGATGAAACACTGCCCTCGAGAGATGCAAACGTCTTTAAGGTTGAAGAAACCTGGAGTCAGTAAGGACAGGGGAATGATACCCTTCAACCACGCTGGGGAAACGGAAAACCCGTAGACCTATTGAAAGGTCGTCTAGAAATAATTGTGTCTCGGTTTCGACTGGTCATATTCATTTATATACCCATTCCAATTCTCTGTGTCTAGAACACATTTCCAAACAGAATGCTGTTAGTGACAGAAAGTTACTAGAAATGAACATGAACGTCTTCAATGGGGAAGTTATTACATTAACTACAGGATAGCCACATTATGAAATATTACACAAAATGAGTAAAATAGCTCTGTATCCGCATTATCAGAAACTTCTGCCATGAAGGCCAAGTTGTTGATCTGTGCTGAATAGGGCAGCCATTAGTCACATCTTGAGTACTTGAGTGGAGAACTAAACTTTAAATTGCACGTAATGTAATTCATCTAAATATAAATTTAAATAACCGCTTATATGCATTCAAGTTGAAAGATCCCTAAGACATAGTGTCAAGTTTTTGTAAAACACAAAATGAAACAAAAACACCTGGGGCAATCACGTCGTATGAATTAACTTTATAAAAACAACAACAAAGTAACAGTCATCTCCACGACACACCCATGCACCATGTACGAACAGCAGAGAAGTACCTGGCAGGATGTACACCAAGCTGGGCAGAGAGGGATGGCAGGGAGAAGGCGGAAGATGATTTTTGCTCTAACTGAAAATGTATTTGAGAGGGGCCAGCTGGTGGTGTGGTGGTTAAGGGAGCTGGACCCCACATGGCTGACTGCACAATTCAAGTGTCAGACTTCACCAGCTTGAGAAACACACTGGGTGCATGTGCATGCATCTTCCCAAAGGAGAGGAAAATGGAGGGGAAGGGATTGTGATGTGACCAAGCCCATGGGGAGTGGGGGAGTGATCTCTCCCCTCCACTTCTACTGAGCATATACTACCTGGAAAATTAAAAAAGAAAGAGAGAGACGGAGAGAGAGAGGGAAGGAAGAAACAAAGGAAGGAAGGAAGGACAAGGAAGGGAGGGAGGGAGGAAGGAAGGAAAGAAGAAAGGAAGGAGAGAAAGAAAGAAAAAAGAGAAAGAAAAAAGGAAGGAAGGATTTGTGTAGGACTTGTGTAATTAAACATTATTTTTGGAGAGAAATTATTTTAGGGCCAGCCGGTGGCATGGTGGTTAAAGGCAGCTGAATTCCATGTGGACAACTGCACAGTTCAAGTCCCAGACCTGCAGCTTAAAAAACAGGCTCTCGAGCTGAGTGTGAGCATGTGCATGTCTGTAATCCTGAAAGTAGAAGTGGAGAAGAGATGGGGCATGGCTATCCTCCATGGAGTTGCTTTCTCACTCCCCCCATCTCTATCTCTACCTCTATTTCTGTCTCTGTCTCTCTCTGGTGAGTACATGGGCCCCTCTAGCAAACAGAAAAAAAAAATAAGAAAAAACATTATTTTAAGTTGGAGGAAACTAAACCTACTGTCCAGGGACTAGTAAGAAACATGTCTTCTGAAGGAACTCATGTTGTTGCAATACCGCTACATAGTTTTGAAGGCATCATCCTATAAGGAGTGCGTAAACATTTTATTTTTCTGCCCCTTGCTCCTAACTCAATTAATTTTGCTCAAGAAGAACATGAATGGTTTTTTGGTAAGGAGTTTCTCAAAACATGCAGATTTTTCATCTGTTGCCACTGATTTGTCACCTCTCCAAAGAACTGTTCCAGATTCCAAGCTGCTTATGAGTAGCAGCTAAATCTTTTCCTTGACCTTCCTTTGCATGCAGAATTGTGACTGCAGAAGTGGGGGTTAAATATTTCTTTGGCTAGACAGACACCGACAACATAAAGCTATTATGATTTTAATCCTGGAACTATTTCGCTGGTTTTTATTGCTTTCTTTTTAACTGCCACCAAAAAGATCCTTTCCAAATCTACATGGTAATTTAATAGTGTTTATTTAAATATTTATTATAGTAGGGGCCAGGTGGTGGCCCCTCAGTAATGCAAATGGACCCACATAGGAGGAGTCCTGGGTTCGCACCCCAAGGCCTCCGTGAGCAAGCCAGGCGGGCACATGGCCATCAGACCCGGACCAGGGAGACTGGGGTGGACGGGGTGGATGGCGGCATGAAGACCCTACCAAGGGTGCCTGTCTCTCGCTCCCTCTTTCTCTCTATCCAAAGAAATAAATGCATTTATATGTATGTGTATATATATATATAATGATGAACAAATATTAGCTATATAATTTTCAAATAGCAAAGACTATTGAATCCAAATAGCTTTTAGATGGCGAGATCTTCTAAACCAGGTGAAGAGCTTCAAGTCTACCCTCACACCTTATCCTGTGTACGTGCTGGAAGATACATTCAGGTCCATATCTTCAAGTATCAAAGAATTTGTACACAAGCTTGATTCTCCAATATAACTGGGGACGAATTTTTCAGTGCCACTTAGCCACAACTTGTAAAGACAGCAAATAACCACTTATGACCCCTACGTATGATTTGCATTTTCACTAATACTTGCTACTGCCCTGGGACCCACTCGGGTTCACCGTCGCACTCCCTGTGGACCAGAGACACCGAGCTGCTCGGTCTTGATCTGAGGCTCTGAGCCGTGACAATGTCAATATCTGGGGCAGGAGCATGACTCGGGAATTGTGGATCATTAACTAAGGACCTAGGACAGTGAGACCAGGACATTCAAAGGAAGAACTCTTTCTCCCACTCTTATTTCTACTGAACAGTAGGTCAGCAGATTCCTAACAGTTAAAAATATAGACACATATATACAAACATACATAGATGTGTGTGTGTGTGTGTGTGTGTATTTACAACATGACAACATAAAGCTATCGTGAGTAAATGTTTAGATTTTAATGTACATGCGTTTATATATATATATATGTGTATATATATATATATCTTATACTGCTAAGAATATATATTTCTATAGTTTCACATATACATATATTATATATACATGTGTAGATGCGTATATCAGAGAATGGATATGATCAATGTAGATTAGGAGGATGATTCAGGCAGCTTACACTTCAGAAAGATTTCCTATGACCTTGTCCCTATCCAGGATCAAGGACTAAAGAAATATTACAAAGGAAATTTGAAAACTTCAGATACATTTATGAATAATTATGATCAATAGTACACACAGAGAATGATATGGCTTCCCTCAAACATCCATTCCATTCATTTTTAGAAAGATTCATCTTCGTGCTTTTAAATTGGAGTTTCAAGTCCATTACAGGAAGTGATTTTCTTGTTGCTAGTTCTTCCTATTGAGAGTGTGATGTTTGGCTACCTTCCTTCAAGTCTTCAGAAAATTACATGGTTTGGGGGAAAAATAATAAGTTGCCCTTCTGGCAAGTAGCAAGACAAAGCGTGCAATTCCTATTAAATACCTTCAGTATTCCTAGAAATGTCAACCTTCATCAGCCTTTTCAAACAGGGTGCTTGGCGAGGCTGTCTTTGAAAACAAAGATTATGCAATCTTTTTCTGCAATTACAAACTAAGGACATATTTTCTGGATCCTCTCCCTATAAGAAGCCAAACAGAATTTTCCTTTAAGTATGATTCTGTGCTCTGGACGTTCCGACACGTCTCACTTGGTGGGGGAAGAAATGATAAAGACTGTGATAGCACCATCTAAAGACACGCTCGGAGTTCCTGGAAAAGGAGCTAGAGATCTGCTTCAGGCCAGTGGGGGTCTTCCCTCCCGGGGCTATGGGTGGAGGTGAGATGGCTGCACCGCATTCGCTCTCTGATGCTCCGTGCTGAGTCAAAGGCTGAGAGACCCACTTGTGCTCCCAGGAGCAAATCCATCACAGCGCCTAGAACCGGAACCACCACCAGAGAATAAAGCAGCTAACTAAAACAAAAGCACCAGCAGCCCTGGCAGCAGCCCTTGGGCAGAAAACGATGCCTTCTAGTGATCCATTTCGGTTTTTGGAGAAGGCCTTGCTTCATTGAAAACCAAGGAGCAATGACACCCTGAGACTTGCACTACAGGATCCACTGGCCACATGTGCCCACTGAGCACCGGAAATGTGGCTAATTTAAACTGAGATGTCCTGGGGCCAGCAGGTGGCATGGTGGTTAAGGTGCATGACACTCCCACATGGCTGACCATGGTTCAAATCTCAGACATGGTGGCTTGGTTTCTCACTTTTCCTCTCTCTCTCTCTCTCTCTCTCTCTCTCTCTCTCTCTCTCTGTGTGTGTTTATCTCTGGTCAAATTAAAATAAATGAATGAATAAATAAAATTAATTTTTTTTAATTTAAAAACAGAGATGTCCTGGGACCAGCAGTTAGCATAATGACTATGTCACTGGACTCCCATGCAGTCCACCTCAGTTCAAGTCCCGGACTCAGTGGCTTAAACTCATGCCGGGTGCGTGTACGTGTGTGCCCAAGATTCTGCAAGAAGAATGGAGGAGAAGAGGTTACTGTATGGCCATCCCTCCTGGAGGGTGATTTTTCACTTTCCCTTTCACTCTCTCTATCTCTCTTTCTCTGGTGAGTATGCATGCCCTAAGGCAAAAAATATCTAAAAATACAATGATCAGGAGTGAATTGTGGGCTGTAAAAATGTGAGTTTGGTCATATTATTCTCCATAGTTTGTTTTAAAATTTTCAACAAGAAAGAAATTAATTTGACTCACAGTGCAAATGAGTTAGCATTATCATCATCTAAAATGACAGAAAACTAAAAATATTCCAAATGAACATTTGTATGAGTAAATATGTTCAGATAACTACCATTGCAAAATGGAATTTAACCAAAGAATTCAACATAGATGCACATGTATGCAGATAGGGTTTTGGATGCTATTTCAACCAGAAATTCTTTCTGTAAATGTATGTTCTTCATATACACCATAGTTGATTTATACTAGCAAAGTACACAGATGTCAAACCGCTGGCATAGCTTTGGTGATGATGATGTAACTAGTGAGTTAAATAGGCTGAAAATTTGACCCATTACTTGTTGCCACAATAACTATACCCAAACCTAGCCAGTGTGTGATTTTGCATGCTAAAGTGGATCAGCAAATAACTGTGCATGTAAAACCGCAAACTCAAATTTAGAACCTAAGTTGAGGTGTTCTGGAAGTGACCGTAAGTTATTTGCAGAACTTAAACATGGGTTTCATTTCACTGTCATATTCGCTCAACAATAAATCCTACAGTACTGCAACAAAAGTCAAATTGACAATCAATATAAACAAATAACATAGACACTATCCTCAACAGCTGTCTTCAACTTTGAAACTGGTGCATTAAAACCACAAAAAAAAATGTGAACCATTAACAAATAGTGGAAGATGTACCCATTTCAAAGGAATATGAGACTTAGAAAAAATAAAAGTATATTTCGGGAGTCTGTAATTAAAATGCAATAATAAGAGTCCATGCCTACAGTTTTGTAATGTCTCATAAATATTTTCTTCATGAAGTAGCGGTTGGTGTCCTCTTAGATAACATTTTCTTAAACCTCAGAAAACATTCTTGGTATGGAGCTATTTAAGTGTGTTGGGGGATGTTCTGGTGTCTGCTCTGTGTTTATTTAAGTATAACGGTCTTTATGTCTCATAGGCATGCCCCTGCATTGGTCCTTTAAAAGGTAAAATTGTATTAAAATGTTTCTGAAACTGCCTAAGAACAGATGGCACCATTTAGGCAGATTCATTCAAATCTAAGCACACGTTTTCAACAAATGTGCTTTCGGCACTACAGTCTGTGCCTTTGGAAAAATTCTAAGGATGATTAATCATCTGCATGCAAAATGCTTTCACATTTCCTTCCCCTCTACATATTCAATGGTTTTAGACTGTACAGAGACAAGAAGGACAATAAGACATGGACCTTGTCCTCAAGGAACTTATAATCTAGTCAGGATTAAAAGTCAAAATGTGCTAAATGAGAGTGAATATGAAATGAGAAAGAGGCAGAATGTGCAGCTAAGAAAGTGATCTATTCTCAGCCGTAAGCATCCGGATCTTGGTAATGCCTGAGAATGTCAACTATCCCCTCCTCCTGGAAGCTCTCCACCCTCTGCTCACATCTGGTTTCTAGTCAAACACTCTCCGGGTGCTTTCTCTGTAACTGCTTGATCTCCTTTTCCTTTCCGGTAGCCTCTTCTCACTGTTCCCTAAAAATAGCTGTATCCTAAGGTAGGGTAATCATATACGTTTCTTCCCCTGGGCAATTCATCTTCTACAGGGCCAATCCTCATTTGATAGGTCTTAGAGTGTAGCAAAAGTCATACATGTTCAAAATCTTAGAATTTCATATTGGATGGCCTGGTTTCAACTCTAAGTTTTGTTAGTTATTGGTGTTGAAAACATAAGCGCATATTTATTAAATAACTTTGGATTTTGCGTCTCTCAAATGACATAGTAAGATCTGCTTTGCTGCAAATAATTACATTAAGTACCAATTGAGTTACCAACTGCTGAAGTTGTTAAGTGTAAAAGGTGATGTTAATGTACATCACTATTTTTTTGTCTTTTGTTTTTCTTTTTTTATTTATTTTATAAATTTCATTTTCTTTTATACAGTCAATCACATTATTTAGCTTACAATGTGAATATTTCAACATGTGAACACTTCTTCCTAGTCCAGTTGACTAAACTATTAAACGTCCATCACTATTGACAGTCATTCTATGTGGATTTCTCCATATCCTTATTTTTTTAAAAAGAATTATTTATCTATTTAATTTTATTTGTTGTTAATATTATTTTTTAATCTTATGAGAGAGAAAGAGAGAGAGAGAGAGAGAGAGCACGCAAGCCTCCAGGTCCAGGACTTGAACTGTGGTTGGTCATGTGGGAGTCCAGTACCACAACCACCATGCCACCTGCCAGCCCCCAACCATATCCCCAATTTCTCTGCACACTAGATTAGAATGTCCAACAGCTTGTCATCAGTTGTCACTAAAATGCCTGGCCAGCATCCTGAACATGTTCCCCAAAACAACGATATCACTTTCCCTCTGTGTCCCATGGATGGATTTACAGTTCACCCCACACCTGTTGGACTTACCCCCACATCTCTAATCTCCCTCACTAATCAATATCACTTATCTCTATTCTCTCCTTCCTAGTCTGCCCATATGACTCTTTGTCCTTTCCCATTGTTCACTACCTTTCAGATAAAATAAAAATATCCTATCTACACCCTCATTACACTAGCATGCTTCCTCAACTTTCTTCGAATGTGTTTTATACAACTGTTTATCAAAATGATTTTTAGGCACTCTGGCACTCTAAATTGAATCTATTCTTTCATATGTAGCCTAACCACAGCAGAGGACACTGGATGTATTAGCTCTTGGAATCCAGGCAGTCTAAATCTAGTATTGCCAGGAAATAGCACAGGAAGTGCTATTACGTCAGATTTGCTCCAGACATTATCCACACTATAGATTTCCTCTGGGAAACATACACGCATACATGCACACACAGAGTCTATTTGATGATTGCATGTGGTTAATTTTTACTCCAACATTATAGGTTGTTGGGTCTTGATTTTTTTTCCAATTTTATCCTATTTACACATGAAAATATCTCATATATTCTTACCCAAACAATCTGCAAGGCAGTGAAAACGAGGGCAGAATGACAACACTCCATGAGATCACCTCTACTCTCCACTCCATTAGGAGATGAGTACGGTTACGAGTAACAGTTATGAATATTTTTCAATTGCTTTTTTTTTTTTTTCCAAGATGTTTTTGCTATAGGGCACGTGTGCTTGCCAGAAAGACAGAGACAGAAAGAGAGAAATCACCCCCCAGGGGGATAGCCATGCTGCAATCTCTTCTCCTCCATTCTCCTCTCAGGATCCTGGGCACGCACGCACATGTGTCCAGTGTGAGTTTGAGCCACCGGGTCCAGTGACTTGAACCATCAGAGACATAGACATTACGCTAACTGCTGGTCCCTCAATTGCTTTCAATTGAAGTACTTTCATATATCTTCAGTTTCTCTTTCTAGCCCTCATATATTTTGAGAGACTCTATTTAAGAAAGCTGCATTTGAGGCCGGCAGGTGGTATGGTGCCAAATAGCTTTTAGATGGCGAGATCTTCTAAACCAGGTGAAGAGCTTCAAGTCTACCCTCACACCTTATCCTGTGTACGTGCTGGAAGATACATTCAGGTCCATATCTTCAAGTATCAAAGAATTTGTACACAAGCTTGATTCTCCAATATAACTGGGGACGAATTTTTCAGTGCCACTTAGCCACAACTTGTAAAGACAGCAAATAACCACTTATGACCCCTACGTATGATTTGCATTTTCACTAATACTTGCTACTGCCCTGGGACCCACTCGGGTTCACCGTCGCACTCCCTGTGGACCAGAGACACCGAGCTGCTCGGTCTTGATCTGAGGCTCTGAGCCGTGACAATGTCAATATCTGGGGCAGGAGCATGACTCGGGAATTGTGGATCATTAACTAAGGACCTAGGACAGTGAGACCAGGACATTCAAAGGAAGAACTCTTTCTCCCACTCTTATTTCTACTGAACAGTAGGTCAGCAGATTCCTAACAGTTAAAAATATAGACACATATATACAAACATACATAGATGTGTGTGTGTGTGTGTGTGTGTATTTACAACATGACAACATAAAGCTATCGTGAGTAAATGTTTAGATTTTAATGTACATGCGTTTATATATATATATATGTGTATATATATATATATCTTATACTGCTAAGAATATATATTTCTATAGTTTCACATATACATATATTATATATACATGTGTAGATGCGTATATCAGAGAATGGATATGATCAATGTAGATTAGGAGGATGATTCAGGCAGCTTACACTTCAGAAAGATTTCCTATGACCTTGTCCCTATCCAGGATCAAGGACTAAAGAAATATTACAAAGGAAATTTGAAAACTTCAGATACATTTATGAATAATTATGATCAATAGTACACACAGAGAATGATATGGCTTCCCTCAAACATCCATTCCATTCATTTTTAGAAAGATTCATCTTCGTGCTTTTAAATTGGAGTTTCAAGTCCATTACAGGAAGTGATTTTCTTGTTGCTAGTTCTTCCTATTGAGAGTGTGATGTTTGGCTACCTTCCTTCAAGTCTTCAGAAAATTACATGGTTTGGGGGAAAAATAATAAGTTGCCCTTCTGGCAAGTAGCAAGACAAAGCGTGCAATTCCTATTAAATACCTTCAGTATTCCTAGAAATGTCAACCTTCATCAGCCTTTTCAAACAGGGTGCTTGGCGAGGCTGTCTTTGAAAACAAAGATTATGCAATCTTTTTCTGCAATTACAAACTAAGGACATATTTTCTGGATCCTCTCCCTATAAGAAGCCAAACAGAATTTTCCTTTAAGTATGATTCTGTGCTCTGGACGTTCCGACACGTCTCACTTGGTGGGGGAAGAAATGATAAAGACTGTGATAGCACCATCTAAAGACACGCTCGGAGTTCCTGGAAAAGGAGCTAGAGATCTGCTTCAGGCCAGTGGGGGTCTTCCCTCCCGGGGCTATGGGTGGAGGTGAGATGGCTGCACCGCATTCGCTCTCTGATGCTCCGTGCTGAGTCAAAGGCTGAGAGACCCACTTGTGCTCCCAGGAGCAAATCCATCACAGCGCCTAGAACCGGAACCACCACCAGAGAATAAAGCAGCTAACTAAAACAAAAGCACCAGCAGCCCTGGCAGCAGCCCTTGGGCAGAAAACGATGCCTTCTAGTGATCCATTTCGGTTTTTGGAGAAGGCCTTGCTTCATTGAAAACCAAGGAGCAATGACACCCTGAGACTTGCACTACAGGATCCACTGGCCACATGTGCCCACTGAGCACCGGAAATGTGGCTAATTTAAACTGAGATGTCCTGGGGCCAGCAGGTGGCATGGTGGTTAAGGTGCATGACACTCCCACATGGCTGACCATGGTTCAAATCTCAGACATGGTGGCTTGGTTTCTCACTTTTCCTCTCTCTCTCTCTCTCTCTCTCTCTCTCTCTCTCTCTCTGTGTGTGTTTATCTCTGGTCAAATTAAAATAAATGAATGAATAAATAAAATTAATTTTTTTTAATTTAAAAACAGAGATGTCCTGGGACCAGCAGTTAGCATAATGACTATGTCACTGGACTCCTCTGCAGTTCACCTCAGTTCAAGTCCCGGACTCAGTGGCTTAAACTCATGCCGGGTGCGTGTACGTGTGTGCCCAAGATCCCAAGAGGAGGATGGAGGAGAAGGGAATGCGGTGTGGTCATCTCCCCTGGGGGGTGATTTCTCGCTTTCTGTCTCTATGTCTCTCTCTGTCTTTCTGGCGAGTGCACATGCCCTATAGCAAAAACCTCTCAAAAAAAAAAGAAAAAAAAGATGTCCTGTAAGTGCTAAATAAACATTTGATTTGAAGGACAAAACAAAGAACATAAAAGGTCTCAATAATGCTTCATGACATTAAATATCTGTTGTAATTACAATACCTTGGATATACTGGGTAAATATATAGATATAGATATAGATATAGATATAGATACACACACACACACAGGATTGTTGGGAAAATTATGAATTTTTCAGTGCAAAAATGCATCATGACTTTCCCAACAACCTCATATTTATTCAAAATTAATTTTATCTGTATCTACTTATCTTTTTAAAAATGTAGCTACTAGAAAATGTAAAAGCACATATATGACCTACATGTCCAGGTTGCATTATTCTGGATATTGCCTTCAATCTTCCACTCATATTTTTTAAAGAATTATTTATTTTTATTTTTTTTACTCATTTATTTATTATTTATTTTTAATTTTGACCAGAAAGAGAGAACAAGCCACAGGCAGGACGCAAACCGTGGTCGGCCATGTGGGAGTGTCCAGTGCGTTAACCACCACACCACCTGCTGTCCTCGTTTTCCAGTAAGAGTTCCTAACCACCATCATCCTGACCCACTTATCTTTCCACCACCTGCCTGCTCTATTTCTCGCACTGTATTCGTTAGGGCTTCCAAATGCAAAATTATTCTGAAGATACAGTTTCTAGTTCCCGCTTTCTGGTAGAAGCAGAGGACCACATGACAATGTCTGCGTGACAGCTCTTTCTGCCAGGTGGGAGTCTAGCTCATTCCAGCCAGAGCGTGACACCAACTGCAACACCACGGAACTCAGCGATAGTCCCCAGGCAGGCAGGGACCGATGGTGAGGACATGCGAGAAGGTACTGAGCAGTATAAAAAAAAAATGAACACACTAACACATTCCCAACCTACATGAACACTTGTGAAATTTATTCATAAATTTATCCAGCTTTCACAATTTCCTTTATAGAACTTCTTCAGTCCTTGACTCCAATTACGAACAGGGTCATGAGAAAACTTTCTGAAGTGGAAGCTGCCTAAATTATCTCTCTAATCTACATCAACTCCTTTCTTCATGGTATTGAGTCACTGGAAAAGTCACGATACATTTCTGTATAGAAACACATGTCAGGGGACCAGCAGTTGGCGTAATGGCTACGTTGCAGGACTCCCATGTAGCCGACTGCGGTTCGAGTCCTGACCTGGTGGCTTAAACTCACACCGGACGCGTGTGCGTGTGTGCCCAAGATCCCGAGAGGAGAATGGAGGAGAAAGGATTGTAGTGTGGCCATCCCCCCAAGGGGTGATTTCTTGCTTTCTGTCTCTCTGTCTCTCTCTCTCTTTCTGGTGAGTGCATGTGCCCTATAGCAAAAACTTCTCCAAAAAAAAAAAAAGGAAAGGAAAGAAATACACGTCATGACTTTTCTGATGACCCAACAGCCCAGCGTCGCCAGTTGACGTGTGTGTGCAAATTGACAATGAGTACGGAAACCTACTTCAAATGTCCCTGCATCTGCCACTCACTACTCTGAACTGCACGTGGGGTCATGCAGGGCTCCGCTTTCTTACCTCACTGTCCGACAAAGCTCGTATGACCTCACTTGGGGGTACATGGGACCATTTACTCTCACACACGTACACACACACGTGCAGGGGGAAGACTCTCCTCAGAAAGCCCCGGCCTCTGCTTTGAACCTCTCTGCACATGGCGCACAGAACCGTCCCAAGCCCTGCAGCTCTAGTGAGAAGCCCCACATCTGCTTTCCTGCGCGGCCTGGGGTTGCCCTTACCTTGACTTGTTCATTTGAGGTAACAGCACAGAAAACAATCTCTGTGAATCCTTGGGATGGGAACATGCGGAAACAGATACCACCAATAACACGGCCATCTTTAATTAAAGCAAGGGTTCTGTGTTTCCTGAAAGAATAAGATGATGGCAAAGTTTTACCTATCTTGTTACATCAATATACTTTGGGGGTGTGTTTTGTTAACAAACCAAGAATGGGGCGGTGGTGGGGGATGTCTTGAGTTTTTCATGGAATCTTCCTTCAGTAGACCATCTTCTTACCAAGACTCTTCAAAACAAACTTGCCTGCACAAACTTCATAGAATAAGACACCCATCACCTAAGAAGTGTCAGAGGCTTATCAATAACCAACAGAGAACGCATGGAGGTGCTTGGGAATTGGTGCATCCAATGCCAGGGGGACTCGTAGCAGGAGGTCCAAGGAAGAACGCAAATATGGAGTTACTCAAAAAAAATTACCGACACACCGTGCAAAGGAGGACAAACCAGTATGCACCATGAGCGAGCTTTGCACCATGAAATCCAATCAATGTCTCTCTGTCTAAAGCATCACTCTGAATCAACAGATCCTGGATCCTTGCCCACATAGGTATTGGGCAATATAAATAAAAACATTCCTTAGAGACGCTGAATTTTTCTGTACTTCTCTTGTGTGTTTTTTTTTTAAAGCAATGGCTGTACATATATATGCACCAGTTTTCCTGCCTTACATCCCAGTAATTTTCTTAGTTCTTACAGACCTAGGCCACAACGGTACCTAGTTAAGATACCAAAACCAAAAATGTTTTGATTATGAGAAAAAGAGGGACATCTTCTCGATATTTATATTCTCTCATTGCCATCGTGAATAAAGCCCGGAACAGTCACCAGCAACGTAAGATATAAAACTTCATTATTATTAACAAGAAAATGTCTATGTTGTTGACAAAATCAACCTTAAAGCTTTTAGAAAAGAAACTTAACTTGAAGTAGCACTGTGTCCACTGCTCGCTAGGAGGCAGCCGGCTTCAGTGGTGACCGCG
This sequence comes from Tupaia belangeri chinensis, assembly GCF_000334495.1. Lineage (NCBI taxonomy): Eukaryota > Metazoa > Chordata > Mammalia > Scandentia > Tupaiidae > Tupaia > Tupaia belangeri. The sequence goes on from NW_006199275.1 coordinate 33,128, forward strand.
GCGTGGCCTACCTTCACTAGCTAAGTCTTTGCTTTTTCATTTGAAAAGGAAATGAGGATGGAACGAGAGGGAAATGGTACTTACGGATCAAAAACGAGCCGGGTAATGTACTCCTTGGGCATCCGGGGCAGCTGGTGGGAGAATACGTTCTGGAGGCCGACCAGCCACATCAGGATCTGCTTGTTGGGTTTCTGGCTCAGAGAATTGCCGACCACGTGAAACTCAATGACACCCCTGCGCTCCTCCAGCCTGGCCGCCTCGTCCCTGGCCGAATGTGCTGACAGAAAATTGGTCTAGGATGCAGGAGACAAAAAAAGAAAATTGTGAAGTGACCCACTTTGTCCCTCACGTGCTTTGCTGCCTCCAGGAGAGATGTTCTCTTCAGACAGTGGGGAAGGAACACACCAAAGCTGCTCATGCTCGTAAGAGACACACCCGTGGATTTTCAGAGTCCCAGACACACACACGTGGATGCGTGCATGTGCACCCACAAACAGGCATGCAGACACACAGGACAGACACACGCACACATTACAAAGACAGAGATCAGAGTCTGAGACAGGTACGCTGAGGATAGCTGGGTCAGCAAACTTTTCTGCAAAGGACCACAGAAAAAAATATTTTAGAGACAGTGAGAGTAAGGGCTTTGTCACAACTCCTGTATTCGCCTGCCGTGACAGTGGGGAAGCAGCCATGGACAACATGTTAAAGAAGGATACAGTAGGGGGAACCAGCAGTTAGCGTAATGGCTATTTCTCTGGACTCCCACATAGTCGACCATGGTTCGCGTCCTGGACCTGGTGGCTTAAAACTCACGCCAGGCGCGTGTGCATGCGTGCCCAAGATCCCGAGAGGAGAATGGAGGAGAAGGGATTGTGGCATGACCATCCCCTCTGCGGGGATGATTTCTCGCTTTGTGTCTCTCTGTCTCTCTCTGTCTGTCTGGCGAGCGCACACGCCCTATAGCGAAAACCTCTCAAAAAAAAAAAAAAAGGGTACAGTAGGGTTCCAGGAAAACTGCATTTAAAAAAAAAAAAAACACAGGAGGCAGCAAGTGGTGTAATGGTTAAGGTGCTGGACTTCTACGTGGTCGACTGAGGTTTGAGTCCCAGACCCGGTGACTTAAAACTCACACCAGGCACAGGTGCGTGCACGCCTGAAACCTCGAGAGGAGAAAGGAGAAGAGACTGCGGTGTGACCATCCCCCTGTGTGTGTGTGTGGGGTG
>NW_006199275.1:34407-65136 GCF_000334495.1 Tupaia belangeri chinensis
ACACACCCCTGCAAGAAAAAAAAAAAAAGTATCTCTTTCAGGGAAAATAAAATATATAGGGGCCAGCAGGTGGCACGGAGGTTAGGTGCTGGACACTGACATGGCCGACCACAGTTCGAGTCCTGAACCTGGCAGTGCCCTTTCCCACTTGCTCTCTCTCTCTGTCTCTCTCTGATAAGTACACTGTGCACCCTACAGCAAAAGAAAAAAAATAATAATAAATTAAATTAAATAAATATTTTTAAGAAGAAAATACTAAACAAACAACAGGTCAGACTTGGCCTGTGGGTTACCAATTGCCAAGCCCTGATGTAGAGAAATCCCATCCAGCTGCCCTTGGGATGAAGATGCCAAATTCTCACTACAGGCCCAGTAGCAGCAGCCATCCTCATGACAGTCACCCCTGTTCAGAGGATGGTCTCCTTTCCAAAGGATTTCCTGTTGACCTACACTCGACACCCCGGCAGCTCACCTGTGTGCCCTCCTATTTAGGCCAGTGTGTGGTAAATGCTCAACAAACAGCTCTCCAGGGAAGAAACGCCCTCACTGGTAGCGCTTGCTCATCTCATGGATCTACAGGGGCTGTCTGGGGGACCACGTGTCATTAAGGCCAACTTCAAGCTGTCAACTTATATAACAAACAACTCATGAATTTCTGAAAATTCAACAATTTTCCTAAGTCAGGACACATTGAGCAGTTGCAACACATTAAAGTCTATTCCAAAATGTTTTTGCAATGTGTGATTGCATCCCCACTTTACAGATGAAAAAAAAATAAGCTCAGCGAATCTATCAAGTTACTAAATCTCTCAAGGACACATGTACGAAAGATACCGGAGTCTGAAGTCCCCACAGACTGGATGTCTAGACGGAAAGAGAACAATGTCATGGTAGGACCTTTCTATTACCATATTTCAGTTCTCTGAATTGTCCTCAGTATCAGAAGATAAACAGAAAAAAATATGAAAAGTTAAAAACTGATAATCTAGCAGGTACACCCTAAAAATAAAAAAGATATTTGCAAAATAATCGCTAAACTCTCTCCACTTCTCAGGCACTGTCAGAAATGTCTCAAACAACATCTCCCTGGATGCAACCTAACGAGCTTACAGCAGTCCTTTCACCAAAATGTCCTACTAGAATCAAATCATTATAACTACAGACTGATTAAATAGAGGGATTTTATACAAGACTAACAGCTAAGAATGGCACTGTTGCAGAAGACCGAAGAGGGACCAGAGAATTGTTTTAAATTAAAGGAGACTAAAGGATGAAGAAATAAGAACTAAATGCAATATGGATCCTTAAGTGATCCTTCAACAGCAGCAACAAATGTTATAAAAGATATATTTTGGAAACATGAGGAATTTAGACATAGGTTGCAATTTTTTTTTTTTTGAGAGGTTTTCGCTATAGGGCACGTGCGCTCGCCAGACAGACAGAGACATAGAGACAGAAAGCGAGAAATCACCCCCCAGGGGGGATGGTCACGCCGCAATCCCTTCTCCTCCATTCTCTCGGGATCTTGGGCACGCACGCACACGCGCCCGGCGTGAGATTTAAGCAACCGGGTCCGAGACGCGAACCGTGGTCGACTATGTGGGAGTCTAGCGACATAGCCATTACGCTAACTGCTGGTTCCCGACATAGGTTGCATATTAAGCCAGAGGTCAGAAAACCTTTTTGTAAAGGGTCACATAATAAATATTTCATGTTCTCACGCCACACCTTCCCCGTCTCAGTTATTCGAATTTGCTGTTATACATGGTAGACAAAATGTTTCAGGATCGCTGTATTAACTAAATCAGCCAGTGGGGCAGACTTGGTTTGGAAGCTAGTTTGGCAACCCACTGTGTTAGAAAATACTGTAACCTTGTTAAGTTTCCTAAGAGTGATAACTGCATTGTAGCTATGTAAGAGGAGAGTCTTTTTAAATGAGATACATTGTGAAAATGTTTAGGGATACAGTGTTATAACATCTGTTTGTAAGTGTGAAATAGTTCCACATGGTGAGAGACAGAGAAGGAAGGAGAGAAAGCAAATGTGGCTGAATGTTAACAATCACGGGATCTAGGTGACTGATATTTGTTTGCTTGTGTGTGTTTGTTTTTTGCTATGGGGCACATGAGCTTGCCAGAGAAAGAGACCGAGCAACCCAGAGAGGGAAAGTGAGAAATAACTCCCGGGGAATAGCGATGCCACAATCCCTTCTCCTCCATCTTCTCAGGATTTCGGGCACACACACACAGGTGCCCTGCACGTTTTTCAAGTCACCAAGTCCAGGCCTCAAACTGCACAGCTGGCCATGAGGGATCCAGTGCCTTAACTACCATGCCATCTGCTGGCCCAAGAGTCTATGGATCTTTATCAATGAATTTTCAAAACATTTACGAGGGTTTGAAATTCTTCAGGATAATCAATTACGGTGGAAGATGCCTTCAATAATATGAGATTATCAGTATGTAGCCCTGGGTGTGATATTCGACAAGAAGAAGCACCTGCCCTGTCCACTCCTACCACCAGATTAAAAGCAAATCTGGGTAGCAGAACTAGCTAACTCTCAGTGTCACCACCCCCATAGACAGCTAGAGTAGCCAGAAGAGCAGAAAGGGTCTACCAGTTGGCTGCCCACGTCGACCCTGCTGACCTCTGGTCCCAGCATGGCTGCAGGGTCTGTGATGGTAGACATAACCTCGTTGATTAATTCCATCGGAATATCCCCCATAACTCGGGGTTTCTTGGCCTCCTCCACAACATGGGAGTCATTCATTTTCCTTTTTTCTCCTATTAGGATCAAAATAAAAGGCAAACAATTAACAGATAATACATGTCAGCTAATCCAACTAATCTATCTTGCTTTCTTTCTTTCTTTCTTTCTTTCTTTCTTTCTTTCTTTCTTTCTTTCTTTCTTTCTTTTTCGTTCTTAAAGAGAGAGGTTTTTTTCCTTATAGGGTGTGTGTACTCACTGGAGAGACAGAGACAGAAAGCAAGAAATCCCCCCCCAGGGGGGATGGCTATGCCACAATCCCTTCTCCATTCTCCTCTCGGGATCTTGGGCACGCTCGCACACGTACCCGGCGTGAGTTTAAGCCACCGGGTCCGGGACTCAAACCGCGGTCAACTACATAGGAGTCCAGCAGTGTAGCCATTATGCCATCTGCTGGTCCCAATCCAACTAATTTTCTAATAGCGTTGATGGGTATAGAGATTAGCAGTGCCTTACCAGAGGACGGGGTGGCTGTGGGAGGTGGAAAAGAGAGGAGAAGGTTACAATCACCACCAAGTGCAGAGCCACTGTGAGTATTTTCTAGATACAGCAAGTATTAAGACATGTGTTTCTTCATTTGCAAATGTGAAGGGCAAGTCTAGTTATTGCTGGTTAGTATCATCTCTAATATGGTCTCTCTGTGGTCAAAGTTCATGATCCTAATACCAAACACCACTAACAGCAAAAAGTAAAAACTCCTGAAATTTACTCTATGGCTTAAAATCAGAACAAAATTTGAGGCCGGCAGGTGGCATGGTGGTTAAGGCACTGGACTCCCACATGGTCGACTGCATTTCAAGTCCCGGACCTGGCGGCTCGATTCACTGCTCTCTCTCTCTCTCTCTCTCTCTCTCTCACACACACACACACACACACACACACTCACACACACTCATACACTCTATTATAAATAAATATTCTTAAATTTAATAAAATAAAAACAATTTTTTTTGTAAATGTGCAGCCTTTTTAAAAAGATTAAGTTGCTGGGAACCAGCAGTTAGCGTAATGGCTATGTAGCTGGACTCCCACGTAGTCGACCGCGGTTCGTGTCCCAGACCTGGTGGCTTAAAACTCACAGTTTTGTTTTGTTTTGTTTTGTTTTTGAAGAGAGGTTTTTGCTATAGCACATGTACACTCGCCAGAAAGACAGAGACAGAGAGACAGAAAGCAAGAGATCACCTCCCCCCACCCCAGGGGGATGGCCACGCCGCAATCCCTTCTCCTCCATTCTCCTCTCGGGACCTTGGGCACACACGCACACGTGCCACTGGGTCTGGGACTTGAACTATGGCCAATTACGTGGGCATCCAGTGACATAACCAGTGCGCCACCTGCTGGTCCAAAATGAGTATTTTCGGTAACCTCTACACATCCATTAGCTCACGTTTGTTGATCACGGTTTTCGAGTCTAGATCTTTACTGATGTTTTCTCTGCTTGATCTAGGAATTACTCAGAGATGTTCGTGCAAACCTCTGACCACTGGTCGCTGAGATTATTGCTCCTTGCAGTCCTACTAAGTCCCCCTCCACAGATACACACATACCCATACCTGTGTGAATATGTGTATATGTACGCATATACATGTCTATGTACTTTATTTATTTATTTAGTTGGTCACAAGGCGTGTGTGCTTACCGGAGAGGAGAGAAACAGAGAGGTACAGAGAGAAAGTCTAAAGCCCAACCCAAAGTGACTTCCAGCCATTGCAGTCCTGGATATGTACTCTCTCTAGTGGGTCCAACTTGGCTTTCAGTCCTTCTAAGATAGTGGAGCTCTTGAGACAAACACCGCCCTCTGGGGGCCAGCAGGTGGCGTGGTGGCTAAGGGCTCTGGACTCCTACATGGCCGACCATGGTTCGGGTCTTGGACCTGGCAACTTGCTTTCTCACTTTCTCTCTCTCTCTCTCTCTCTCTCTCTCACACTCTGTCCCGCTCTGGTCAAATTAAAAATAAATAAATAAATAGTTAAATAAAATAATTAATATGTGACCATTTTCTAAAAAAAAAAAAAAAAAAAAGGCAGCCCTCTTGGGACCAGCAGATGGTGTAATGGTTATGTTGCTTGACCCCCACGCAGTCAACCATGGTTTGAGTCCTGGACCCAGCAGCTTAAAACTCACACTGGGCATGTGTGCCCAAAATCCCAAAAGGGGAATGGAGGAGAAGGGATTGTGGCAAAGCCATCCCCTGGGGGATGGTGTCTCACTTTCTGTCTCTGTCTCTCTGTCTCTCCCATGAGTACACGTGCCCTATCGCAAAAACCTCTCTTTAAAGAAAAAAAAGAATCACACCACTCTCTCTCCATCTTTTAAGAACTTACCTGGGCTTGCCTCAAGCCCAGAAGAGGCTTTGCAAACAGGACTTGTACTCCCTCCATTTGGCTGTTCCAAGGAAGACGAGTTTGAATTGTATGAAATCGTCCCAGCCACAGGAGGCGGGCTGATAACTGCCCCGAGGGAAGGAAAAGATGCCATTAGGTTACTACTGTCCTAGGCAACCAGGAAACAAGCATAGTGGAGACCATCCCACTCCTGCCCAACACCACACAGAAGCCATCTTCAACATAAACGTCACAAAGCAAAAAAAAGGGGGGGCATTAGGTGGCATGGTAGTTAAGGTACTAGACACTCCCACGTGGCCAACCACGGTTTGAGTCCCAGACCTGGTGGCTTGCTTTCTCACTTTCCCTCTCTCTTCCTCTGTGTCTTTCTCTAGTCACATTAAAATAAGTGAATGAATAAATTAAATAAATAATTCTTTTTTAAAAAGAACACACAGAGCATCAGGATAACAAAGAGTAATAGATTATAACTCGAGTAAAATTTTAAAAGTGAGTCTATATTGATATAATAAGTGAGGAGAAGGCAAAGCTCTTTCTCATAGAAGAATGGCAACATAAAAGAGGAAATGATGTAATTCATTAAAAATTCACCATCTGACGAGTATTGGATAATAACTGATTGGGGGGGTGGCAGGTGGCATGGTGGTTAAGGATGCTGGCCTCCCACATGGCTGACCGGGGGTCAAGTCTCAGACCAGGTGGCTTTCTCTCTCTCTCTGGTCAAATTAAAATAAATAAAGTTAGATAAAATAATTCTTTTTTAAAAATAAATAACTGATTCAGGGAAGATCGTTTCTGCAGGTGCAATGTCATTTCGATGAAGACAGGGTATTTGCACAGTCTCAAAGTATGTCCTTGCTAACGCAGTCTTTGATTATGGGACCAGAGTTGGCACAGTGATAATGCCCATGGGCCTCAGAGGAAGGGTCCCTGTCCCGGGCTACCCCCAGGACACGACGAGTGTGCCGTGACCTGAGAAATCAGGCCAGCTGAGGCGGGGTCAGACCGTGCTGTGGCGGCCCTGCTGGAGTGCCTGCATCTCTGTCTCACTTTCTCTCTGTCTCTGTCTCTTTCATGGAACAAATTAATAAACTTTTAAAAAGTGCTTTTTGATTACAAGAGGAAAAGTGATGACATTACGACACTGGAGAAAGCTGGTGAAAAACGCCTAAGAGAACGAGCTGACATGATACACTTCCTGATGTGAGGGGAAATTGCCACCAACCACTATAAATTTTTCAATTGTTTTCTTCTCTTTTTTTGAGAGATTTTTGCTACAGGGCGTGCGTGCTCACTGGTGAGACAGAGGTTAAAAGACAGAAAGTGAGAAATCACCCCCCAGAGGGGAGGGCCACGCTGCAATCTCTTCTCCTCCATTCTCCTCTTGGGAGTTCGGGCACACACGCACAAATGCGCACCTGGTATGAGTTCAAGCCACCGGGTCCGGGATTCAAACCACAGTCAACTACATGGGAGTCCAGTGACATAACCATTACACCAACTGCTGGTCCCCAGGGTTCACTTTTTAAATGTTTTATTTATTTCTATCTTAATTTAGCTAGACTATTTAAAAACTGCTTATTTATTTACTTCTGCCATGATTGAGAATTGGAGAGAGAGAGAAAGGTTGTATCCCTAACAGAGCCCTGATACCACGACCCACCCCCAGCCTTCAGCCCGCCCAGATCGTGGGCACTTGCCCAGAGTACTCGGAGAGAGCATCGGACTCGAACCAGGGATGTTTTTATGTGAATTGCCTCACAAAGAATCACATTTTGCCACTATGCCACCCTTCTTCCAAGATTCAGTTTTCAATTTTCCATTGCAAGTGAAGACCAGAAAACACTTTTTTCCCAAAATGCTCTTTAAGGCAAAACCAACTGACACATTTGGTTATCACTGTTGCTTGCTGGTTTCCAGGTGATAACCCTGGCTTAAGTGTCTCTACATCAAACATGGCCTTCCAAAACAATAGATCTTGGAGCCAGAGGAATAAAGAAACAAATAAATAGCAAAGAATAACCTTGACAAGTGGCTGAAGAAGAAAATCAGTTTTATTTTGTTCTTGCCAAATCCATTCAGTCTTCAGATGTGGCGGAGGCCACAGTTACTTGAAACTTGTTAGGCAGATCAAGGCGATCAAAAGGAAATTGAATTCCAGATAGAAATGGACCTGTGCCACCAGACCATTGGGTAACATATAAATATAAAGGTTATAAATATGTATATTAAGATTATACTTGGAACGCTCTTCTTGCACTGTTGTCTAAAATTCTTTGAAGTGACATCTGCTCACAGCGAGGCAGCCATCTGCGGGCAGATGTTTTCAGCGAGATCGTGTAGATTTCATTGTATTATAAATACAATTGAATAATTTATTTTTTGTTGTGTGATGCCTTTGTTATTCTTTCTTTTTCCATTTAGTAAGATCAAGCATAGTTAGACACTCAATTTCGTATGGGTGCAACCATTGTCGTTTGAAAAAGAACAATTATTTTATTTCTTTATTTGCCTGCCAGTGACTTTTGACGGTCACTGTTCAGTGTTTGTCCTAGAAGAAAAGAGAGGAGTGGCTTGCAAATGTCTTCGATTGTTGCTCATTCTCTCTTAAACATGCTACGGTGAAACATTATAATGGATATTATGAAGCTCTCGATAGTTTTAGTCCACTAAAGCATTATGAAACTGAAAATTCAACAGGACGTTTTGGAAAACTGGATTGAATGAACTTTGTGTAAAATAATTCTTTTTTAAAAATAAATAACTGATTCAGGGAAGATCGTTTCTGCAGGTGCAATGTCATTTCGATGAAGACCGGGTATTTGAACAGTCTCAAAGTATGTCCTTGCTAACGCAGTCTTTGATTATGGGACCAGAGTTGGCACAGTGATAATGCCCATGGGCCTCAGAGGAAGGGTCCCTGTCCCGGGCTACCCCCAGGACACGACGAGTGTGCCGTGACCTGAGAAATCAGGCCAGCTGAGGCGGGGTCAGACCGTGCTGTGGCGGCCCTGCTGGAGTGCCTGCATCTCTGTCTCACTTTCTCTCTGTCTCTGTCTCTTTCATGGAACAAATTAATAAACTTTTAAAAAGTGCTTTTTGATTACAAGAGGAAAAGTGATAACATTACGACACTGGAGAAAGCTGGTGAAAAACGCCTAAGAGAACGAGCTGACATGATACACTTCCTGATGTGAGGGGAAATTGCCACCAACCACTATAAATTTTTCAATTGTTTTCTTCTCTTTTTTTGAGAGATTTTTGCTACAGGGCGTGCGTGCTCACTGGTGAGACAGAGGTTAAAAGACAGAAAGTGAGAAATCACCCCCCAGAGGGGAGGGCCACGCTGCAATCTCTTCTCCTCCATTCTCCTCTTGGGAGTTCGGGCACACACGCACACGCGCCCGGCATGAGTTTCAAGCCGCAGGGTCCAGGACTTGAACCATGGTCGGCCATGTGGGAGTCGAGCGACATAAGCACTATGCCATCTGCTGGTCCCATGTTTTTGTCTTTACCCATGACGGAGTGTGTGCATGCACACATGATGATGAGCATAGCTTACCCACACACACACACACGCATGAGAGCTAGGACATGCCCACAGGACATGGTCACACACACCCCTCCTCCAGTTCTCCAGTCCCTCGGCTCTCGGGCACCTGCACCTGTGCCTGGAGGTCTCCGGCTGACTAGGTCAGGGACTCGAACCACAGATGCCATGTGGGATCTGGCGTCTCCTGAGAGTGCATGACTACTGCACCGCTGAGCCAGCCCTGTAACCATATTACTGAAACAAGAGACAAGAGCAGACATCTATAAACTAGATGACAACTTTAAAAACATATCTATGATGTTCATGAGACAGTGCATGACTGTGCGTGAGAGAGACCACGACCTTGACGGGGTCTTGTCATGCTGTGACCTTCCCCCGGCCCTCCACAGCTGGCAGGGTCTTGGGCATGTGCACACGCTGTGCCCGGGGTGTTTGCAGTCTGACTCGGGATCCAGACCCCCAGTGGCCATGTGGCCTCCAGCACTGCAGTTCAGTACACGGCTGCCTGCACGACTGAGGCTGGGCAAGGCAACAGTATGTACTGAGATTAAATTTGCTGGGGCCGGCAGGTGGCATGGTGGGTAAGGGTGCTGAATTCCCACATGGCTGACTGATGTTCAAGCCTCAGACCTGGCCACTAGCCTTCTCACTTTCCCTCTCTGTCTCTCTCTCTCTTTCACTCTGTCCCTCTCTGGTCATATTAAAATAAGTAAGTAAAAAAATAAAGTTAACTAAAATAATTCTTTAAACAAAAATGTCAAATTTGCTGACCTGAATTATATTATTTAGGGCTGGCAGTTGGCATGGTGAGTGAGGGTGCTGGACTCTCACAAGGCAGACTGTGGTTCAAGTCCTGACCCTGGTGGCTTGCTTTGACCTCACTCACTCTCTGTCTTTCAAATTAAAAAAAAAATAAATGATGATAATAAAGTTAAATAAAAATAATTCTTTTGAAAAAATAAATAATAACATATAACAGTTGTACATATGTGTGAGGTCAATGTGATTTTTCGGTATAAGAATACAATGTGTATTGATTAAGTGAAGGCCATCCATATACCCGCCACTCCCAATTTGTCATTATTTTGCATTGGGACAGATTGTGTTTGTGTCAGAGAATGTTCATGGCCCTGAGAGAAGGCGACTGAAATCAGGGCTGATTTCACTTTCCAAATTTCAACTAATCTGGGAGAAATAATAGGGAGTGAAGTGGGCAGACGTGGGGGGTGTGGAAGGAGGAATAACACAAGTAGGCAAAACCGACAATCTGGGTTCAGGCCATAAATATACATTTCTTTACCCCATTCTTTTAACTTTTCTGTAAGTTTGACAGTATTTCCAGATAAAAAGTTTTGTTTTGTTTTGTTTTTTAAAGCCACTGCACCAGGGAGGTTTCGGATTTGCTGGTCGTGCTATGCTGTGTAGCTGACGAGCTGAGGGGTGCTGTGTGAACGTTCCCGGTACCACTGGTCACATGCAGGACACAGGATGGCCGAGGAGACACCTGCCCCCCGAGAACGCACTCTCAGTTTCACCGTAACCACAGGTCAGTTTGCAGAGGACATTCCTAGCAGCCAAGAAGGTGTTGAAATAAGCAAACTGAGCAACAGGGAGCCCCTAAGCCACTTGGAACTGAATGACTCTTGGTATGTGAAAGGTCAGAATGTACTAGAGTGGCAGGCTGTACGATTTTTCCTCCAGCATTCCTGGCTTCTGAATTGGTATATGGAGTGATTCTGAACCAAGGCGGGGTGCTGGTCGTTCAGAAGACATGTGAGGATCTTGCACAACTTCAGAGCCATCATCATGAATGTCATTCCTCACAGTAGGATGGGTGTGCCGACATGCCAATTAAGTAGATGATTATACCTTCTTCCCCCCACAAGAGCACACTGCAATTACAGCAGAACAGGAAAACCAGCCAACTTCTGACAGCTTCAGGTAATACTAAAGGCTCAATCTGATGTACCCAAGTGACGAGAGTAGCCACAGCACTGAACGTGAGACCCCCTACAGGGTCAACAGCAACATCTCTGCCTTCTCCATCCTCTGCTGTGATAGGGAACAAGGTGGCCGGGGCCCGCCCATGGCCTGGTGGTTAAGGAGGCTGGATCCCACATCACTACCTGGTTTGAATTCCAGGCCCGGTGACTTCAAAAACACGGCAGGTATGTATGTGTGCATGCCCCAAGTACTAACGAGACAGAGAAATGGAGAGGAGACTGCAGTGTGATCATGCCCCATTAGGGGGTAGAGAAATGGAGAGGGGACTGCAGTGTGATCATGCCCCATTAGGGGGTGCTTTCTCCCGTCTCTCTTTGTGGGGAGCACAACCTTCTGGAAAACAAGTAAAAGGAGACAAGCAGTAGCACAGAGATTAAGGAGGCTGGAACCCACATAACCAAATGCACAGCCAGCAGAAGCACAGAGATTGAGGAGGCTGGAACCCACATAACCAAATGCACAGTTCAACCCCGAGACCCAGTGACGTCAGAAACATGCCAGGCATGCGTGTGCATGTCCAAAATCCCGTGAGGAGAATGGAGCAGAAGGGACTGGGGCATGGCCACCCTCCCCTCAGGGGTGATTTCTCAGGACAGAGAAGTCCTCCTGAAGAGAACCGAGATGACTATGCTCAATGGCACTGGAGTCCCCCCGCCTGCAGGAGGACACTGCCCTGGCTCGTCACCCGTTCTTTCCCCGAGCGCACACGGCACGTCAGCCATGCCCAGCACGGCAGAGCAATGCAGCCCGGAGCTCCAGCACCAGACACAGCGTAGGACTCAGGAATCAGACTTGCAAAACCTGATTCCACCACTCAGGAATCCTGGTCTTGGGCAACTTGTTGCTCTTTCCTGAGTTGTTTTTTTTTTTTTTTTTTTTAAATAATTCCAATTTCCCAGGGTTTATAAGAAAGCTTTATGTGATGAAGCAAACGTCACAGGCAAGCACTTAATAAAGGGATCGATTATTATCATTCTTGTGGCAAAACTGGATCTCTGACCAGCAAGGAGTTGCCTTCATCCCAGAGAAAGACGTACAGGAAAATGAGGCTAGGACACCATGACGCAAACGTCATGTGACACAGAAGGGTCCCAACGCTGCCGCATACCTGAATCATCCAGGGAGCTCTAAAGAGTCAGTGTCCCTGCCACACCCTCGGCCAATCGCACACGCTACTGGGATGACACTCAGAAATGAGTCTGTTTCAAATCTCCGCAAGGGAGTCCACTGTGCAGCCATGCTTGAGAACCAAAGACAGGTACCTTCAAGGGTCTGTGAAAGTCTGGAAGGAAAGAGATCCAGCCCTTGCTACTGGTATGAGAAGAGAAAGGCAAGCGTGCGTGATAGAGATGCCCTCTGAAAGCTGGGGAGATCAGGACGGCGCTAAAGTGACCAGCAAGTCAGGGACACCATGCAGAGGGCATGCCCAGGCACTGCAGAGACAGCGTCCAGTGGATACGAACTGCCCAGGCCTCGGGGGAGCACATCACAGCTGACAGGCCACAAAGCACAGTGGGCTTTGGACCAGAGATACATAACAATGATTGGGACAGAACCCAGACCAGTGGTTGCCAGGGCTGGGGCGAGACAATGAACACATGAAAGCACAGGGCATCTGTCCGGAGTGACATGACTGCCCTACATTTTGATGGGCGTGATGGCTAACCAAGTACATGATTCATCAAAACTCACTAACAATGAGGAACTTGATTGTGTGTAAATTAGAACTCAAAAAAATGGTTATTTCATTTTATTCATCATTCATCATTATCATTTTTCTTTTTTGAGAGATTTTTGCCATAGGGTGCATGTGCTTGCCAGAGAGACAGAGAGAAACAGAGAGACGGAAAGTGAGAAATCACCCACCCAAGGGGATGGCCACATCACAATCCCTTCTCCTCCATTCTCATCAGGATTTAGGACACACACACATGCACCCAGGGTGAGTTTTAAGCTGCTGGGTCTGGGACTCGAACCATGGCCGACTACGTGGGAGTCCAGCAACGTAACCATTACACCATCATTACACTATCTGCTGGTCCCCATCATTATCATTTTTTAAAATCTGACCAGAGAGAGACCAAAAGTGAGAGGAGGAGGAGGGAGGGAAAGGAGAAAGCAAGCCACCAGGTCCAGGACTCGAACCACAGACTTGACACATCATAGGATACACAGATCCTTCTTAAACCACTTAAACCATGTGGGAGTCCAGCACCCCAACCACCACACAACCTGCTGGCCCCACCTCAAAAAATGTTTAAAGCAAGAGTGAAATGACCTTTGTGGGAAGCAACATTCGCAACCCTCCATATTACACATTGAGCTAGAATTCCTTGAAAAACTCCTAACGTCAACATTCTGCAGTCTCATTCCCCACAGCCAGGCACAAATTTCTGCTTGGGCATTTCTTACCCAATTTGCTCACTGAGTCTTTCTAACGTCAAAGGCATAAATTCAGATCCTCTTTCTGGAATCACTGTAACCCCTTCCTCATAAAATGCCAACCGATGCCACTGGCTGACTCAAGGCACTGGCGGGCAGCCTGGACCACGCTGGGAAGTACCTGACAGTCTCGGACCCAGGGCTGCCCCCTTCCACTCACCCACCCACCTTGGGAACTTGACTGCGAGACAGACATCAGGGGCCGGCAGGTGGCACAGTGGTTAAGGGCACTGGACTCCCACATGGCTGACCGCAGTTTGATTCCTGTCACATATTCCCTCTGGAATAATGAAGAAAAAGAAATTGTATTGTGCGACTAAGCAAACCCTGAAGTTCTTGCTGTTTCCACTATTCGGTTGGCACTGCTCTCATCATTAACAGACTCAGCTGTAAAATTCGGGTTGGCACCTGCTTTCTCCTCATTAACAGGGATGCAGATGCAAAAACTGCCAACGTGTTTGCTGCTTTGCTGGCTCTGGTCTTCAATATCCTACTTAGAAATGAGGACTAAATGCAGGATGAGCTGCAAGAAACACTTCAGGTTGGCCTCTGATTTACACACAAAGAAATTTACCTGTTTGGATTCCTAGCTGGCTGGTTCTGGAAGAGGCTGACAGAAAATCCTGATCCCAGATGGGAGAGTTTTGACTGTAAACTTCTTCTTCTAACATGGACAGAAACCTAGATGCAAGAGCAAAAGCAATAGTAAAATTAAAAAAATAAAATAAAATAAAATCCACTCACCCACCCACCTTGGGAACTTGACTGCGAGACAGACATCAGGGGCCGGCAGGTGGCACAGTGGTTAAGGGCACTGGACTCCCACATGGCTGACCGCAGTTTGATTCCTGTCACATATTCCCTCTGGAATAATGAAGAAAAAGAAATTGTATTGTGCGACTAAGCAAACCCTGAAGTTCTTGCTGTTTCCACTATTCGGTTGGCACTGCTCTCATCATTAACAGACTCAGCTGTAAAATTCGGGTTGGCACCTGCTTTCTCCTCATTAACAGGGATGCAGATGCAAAAACTGCCAACGTGTTTGCTGCTTTGCTGGCTCTGGTCTTCAATGTCCTACTTAGAAATGAGGACTAAATGCAGGATGAGCTGCAAGAAACACTTCAGGTTGGCCTCTGATTTACACACAAAGAAATTTACCTGTTTGGATTCCTAGCTGGCTGGTTCTGGAAGAGGCTGACAGAAAATCCTGATCCCAGATGGGAGAGTTTTGACTGTAAACTTCTTCTTCTAACATGGACAGAAACCTAGATGCAAGAGCAAAAGCAATAGTAAAATTAAAAAAATAAAATAAAATAAAAAAAAAGAAAAGCCCTCACCATCTATGGCAATCACCAGAACATCGGTATTTCACCCTTTCTCCACAGCCAGATAAAAACTTCTGCTTTGGCACTTCTTACCAAAACTCTCCATCAAGTCTTCCTAATGTCAAAGGCATAACTCAGACCCTCTTTCTGGAGTCACTGTAACTCAAGAAGGCACCTGTCTTCCAAGCTCACAAAACACCACTGGATGTCACCAGCTGACTCGAGACAAGGGCAAGGATGTGTGGCCCCCTGGGAATTATCTGCCATCTTGCGACCCACGGCTGCCCTCTTCCACTCGCCCACCTCATCCCTGGGAGGAACCAGCATCAACAGAGACGCGTCGTCCTGAGGGAGTCCCAGTACAAGAGCAGCCCTCCAGGCTGCTGTGATGCCTGTTGAGGACCACGATAAACATCGCTAGTAATTATTCAGGGCGTTCTTTGTGCTTGTACTGCTAAGAATTCCTGATGAAATCTTCCCATCAACCCTACAAGGCACTGCGGATATTTTATTTTGATTTGTCACACACACACATAGCTCTTTCTGCACAAGAGGCAGTATTGTAAGTGGTTGATTTATACTAATTCATCTCACCTTCATAACGACACTCAAAGATAGAATCCATTGCTATCCCCATTTCACAGAGGAGGTGAAAACCAGTCCAGATTCCCACCACTTCTAAATGGTGGGGCCAAGATTGAAACCAGAGGTTAATTACTGCACTAACTTCCCATCATGTAATTAACCAAATGGATCTGAAGTTTGGGGGGCCCCCAAAATCACCTGGAGATCTTGTTAGAAATACAGATAGATACCCAGGCCCCACCTCGGCATCCTAAATAGAGAAAAAAACAGGCATATCTAAAAGTAGTTTAGAGTCTGAGGATCTGGGGGTAGACTTTGTTGTCTTTGTTTCTCTCTGAAACAAATTTTCATCAACATGTGCTTTTCTAACTTTAAGGACAAAATACACATGCTAAAGTTCTTTTTCTTTTCTTTTCTTCTTTTTTTTTTTTTTGAGAGATTATTGCTAGAGGGCATGTGTGCTTGCCGGAGAGACAGAGAGAGAGAGAGACAGAGAGACAGAAAGCAAGAAATCACGCCCTGGGGGGATGGCCACACCGAAGTCCCTTCTCCCCCATTCTCTCATGATTTTTGTTATGCACGTAAATGTGATCAATTTGAGTTTCAAGTCCCAGGTCCAGGACTCAAACCATAATCAACCACATGGGAGTCCAGCACCTTAACCACTACACCACCTGCTGGCCCCAAACTTTTTCTTTTAATTGCCAGAGGACATGTGCACCCACCAGAGAAAGACAGAGAGACAAAGAGGGAGGAAGCACACCTCCATGAGGTGGGCTCACACCGCAATCCCTCCCTCTCCCTTTCTACATCCTGTCAGGAGGTTTGGCCTGCATGCACGAGCACCCACAATTCAAATCACAGTTGGCCAAGTGGGATCAAGCTCCTTTAATCACCAAGTTTAAAAAAAAAAAAAAAAAAAAAAGCTGGTAAATACTGGGGAGATCTCCAAAAAGTTCATCGAAATACATACGAAAAAATTGTGCATGGATATTGACTTTCTGCAACAAAACACACTCTGACTTTAATTCTATGTTCCATGAACTTTCTGAAGTTCCCTCATAGGTAGATATGGAGGAAGACATAAGGCCAAGTGGAAGAACAGGAAGATAAGAATATAAACCCTGAAAATGCATATGGGAGTCACAGGGACCTCCCCGGTCACTCCGAGACAGTGGTCAGGATGAAATCGTGCCCCAACTTCAGTTTGTGCGATTCTGCTGCCCAAACAGCAGGCCTGTATCCCCGACAGCCTCGAATGTTGTCATAGTCAATGAAAAGAGGCTTAAAGGAGAGGTGGGTGGTAGCTTTACCCTGCCATTAGTAACAGAGAAGCGAAGACAGCGGCATCGATTTCCTAACTCGTCAGCGTAAGCACGCCAGAAACACAGGTTGAAGGAACAAAACACACTATAATTAGCAAATATCTGCAAGAAGCCAAGTGAATGTGCTATGGAGGAAACTGTTACTATGCAAGATCAAAATTCCCTTCAAGCACCATAACAGGCGTGTGTTAGGGGAAGGGAGCCTCTTTGACCCTTGTCCCTTGACTTAGAAATGGAATGACAATTGGGACCAGCAGGCGGCATGGTGGTTAAGGGCGCTGGACTCCCACATGGCCAACCACAGTTCGAGTCCTGGACCTGGTAGTTTGCTTTCTCACTTTCCATCTCTCTCATTCTTTCTCACTCTGACTCTCTCTGGCCAAATTTAAATACATAAATAAATTATATTAAATAATTCTTAAAAAAAAAAAAAGAAACAGAATGACAATTATCATCTGAAAATATAAAACACTACTTATGTGGCAAACACAATAGAGAAATAAACATGAAAATTGCTTTCATCTCTAAAAATAGGAGCACAGGTCAGTTAAAAGGTAGCCACTGAAATACAGGAGCATGCCCAGAAGTCAGAGCTCGTGGGCCAGCAGGAGGCGTGGTGCTGAAGTCGGCCAGATCCCACGTGGCCAAGTGCAGAATTGTCTTTCCTGAGATGCAAATTAGGAATTCAATAATAGAATCTTATAAAAATCTGTTTCTCGGACCAGTAGTTAGCGTAATGGCTATGTTGCTGGACTCCCACGTAGTTGACCGTGGTTCAAGTCCCAGACCCGGCAGCTTAAACTCACGCTGGGCGCGTGTGCGTGCGTGCCCAAGATCCCGAGAGGAGAATGGAGAATAAGGGATTGCGGCGTGGCCATTCCCCCTCGGGGAGTGATTTCTCACTTTCTAGCTCTCTGTCTCTCTCTGTCTTTCTGGTGAGCGCACGTGCCCAATAGCGAAAACCTCTCCAAAAAATAAAAATACCTGTTTCTCAAATAAAAGTCCCAGACCCTGCAACTTGAAAACACACCAGGTGCATGTGCCTAAGTGCCCAAAATCTCGAGAGGGAAACAGAGAAAGGATTGGTACTTCCTCACTTTCTCCTCTGTGTCTCTCCAGAAAAAAAGAAGAAAAAGAAAAAGAAAAAAAGACTCTCTCCAGAAAAAAAGAAGAAAAAGTAAAAGAAGAAAAGAAAAAGGAAAAAAAGAGAAAATCTTGGACTAGCAGATGGCATAATGCAGTTAGCGTAATGACATAATGGTTACATCACTGGACTCCCACGTAGTCTACTGCAGTTTGAGTCCCAGACCCAGTGGCTTAAACTCACATTGGGCGCGTGTGCATACGTGCCCAAGATCCAGAGAGGAGAATGGAGGAGAAGGGATTGCAGCGTGGTCATCCCCCTGGGGGAGTGATTTCTCATTTTCTCTATGTCTCTGCCTTTCTGGCAAGTGCTAGCACCCTATAGTAAAAACCTCTCTAAAAATAAAAAAGAAAAGAAAAAGAAAAAAAGAAAAGAGAAAAACAATCCGTTGCTATTATTATTTTGTACCTATCGTATTTACTTATTCTTTTGTCAGAAGGCATGTGTATGGGGGGAAGCACCCTCCCCCGTCAAGTATGGTCATGCTACAATCCCCTCTCCTCCATCTTCCCCTCCTTCTGGGATTTTAGGCACCCACACACATGTGCCTGGCATGTTCCTCAAGTCGCCATTTCCAGGACTCAAACT
Organism: Tupaia belangeri chinensis; assembly: GCF_000334495.1. NCBI lineage: Eukaryota > Metazoa > Chordata > Mammalia > Scandentia > Tupaiidae > Tupaia > Tupaia belangeri. The sequence continues at coordinate 52,486 of NW_006199275.1, forward strand.
GCTTGGTCAGCCATGAGGGATCCAGCTCTCCTAACCACCAGACCATGGTGCCAGCCCTGGATCTATGTTAATTTTAAGGATTAAAACTTCCTAGGGCCAACAGATGGCACAGTGGTTACATCACTGGACTCCCACATGGCCAACCACAGTTCAAGTCCCCGACCCAGTGGCTTGAAACTCACATCAGCCATGTGTGCATGCGTGTCCAAGATCCCAGGAGGAAAATGGAAGAGAAGGGATTGCTGCACGGCTATCTCCCTCAGGGGGTGATTTCTCACTTCCTCTCTCTCTCTCCAGGGAGTGTACATGCTCTGAGGCAAAAACCTCTAAAGAAAAAAAAAAAAAAACCTATCTTTTCTGAGATGCAAATTAGTAATTCAATAATAGAATCTTAATTAAAAAAAAAAGTCTCGAATAAAACAAGTTTTACCAATCTCTGATTAAAGAATATACCTTTTGTTCTACTCTCTCTATCAGCAGTTCTCGGTAAGGTAGGGAAGCAAGGCAATATCACACACCTAAAGAAAGAGCCTTTTCAAATCCCACCTCCAACCTCCCACCAAGTGCTGGTGACGGAGCGGAATGACAACCACACAACGAACTGCCTCAATCACGTCTCGGTATCGCTGCTCCACGAGAACTCATTAACTACACCTCACTTCCTCCCACCAACAGCCAGTTGGTTTACATTTTTGCTTCTTAGCATTAAAAATGCAATTCTGGGGCTGCTCGTTGACAGCTGGATCACACATAACTGACCACAGTTCAAATCCCAGCTCCCACGGCTTGAAAAATACACTGGGCGCGTGTCTGTCCATGCCTAAAATCTGGATGAGGAAATGGAGGAGACAGGACAGGAGTGTGATGACATCCCATTGGGCAGTGCTTAATCCCCCCAACACACACGCTTTTGCACGCATCCCCACCGGCAAAATTTAAAAACAGATACTGCCTTTCAAGGCTAACGACGCGGCACTACAAGTTCCTGTTTCTTGGACACATTTCCTTCTGCTGAAAATATTAAAATGATTATTTATGTCTTAGACCTCTATCAGTACAAAGAAACAAAAAGCACAAGGAACTGGGTCTAAAGGTGCAAAGATCATGATGAGGTGGAGACCTAGGCCACCCAGCCCCCCTCTCGTGGTCTGGTTTCCACAGACCAAGGGGGCAGGCTGACCACGGCAGCAGCAGGGGTGTTTCACCGGTGCTGGGACAGGGCTAGGGGAAAGGCCACTTGGATGCTCCTGCAGCTCTTCCGCAGAGATAGGAACTTCATCTTCACATTCTTCCCAGCATCCTCAGCTTCCTGACAGCGGAACACATGAAACAAAGGCATTCCCCGTCTATGGGACTCAGTGACAACAGCCCAGGCAGGGCTACGGGAGCCATGACTGCCGCGGACACGAGTCGGCTCATGAATACCCTGGAAGACATCCGAGCTTGCAGAGGGAGCTGAGGGCTGTGTCCCTCATCCCGAGAAGGCTTTCTCTGTCATTTCCAACCTTGGTATTTATGCAGACTTCATCGTGTGTTTAGCACCCTCAAGCCCTGGGATCAAACAAAGCTCTTCCTTACTTTGGAAAGTGGGTGAGGATTAGAGTCCGTTTTTCCAGGGGCAGTTTGTCTTTCTCCTGTCTTGCTTGTTCCAGCAGTTGTCGCCTCATCACAGTGAAGACCGAGCGAAGCAGTGTTCTTCCAAATACCTGGGTGGTTTCGTACCGAGGTAGACTGTCACAGAACTGTGGCACGTTGCAGTAACACAGCCACCTGCCAGGGAGGGAGACAAGCACCATCAGCAGCCTGCGAACCCCAGGCCATCTGAAATGCCAAGAGACCAGCCACGCAGGAGAAACCAGGCCTGCAGAGGCAAGGACACTGCCACCACCAGCCAGTGAAGCGTGGGAATTACATGAGCTCGCTCTTACGCCACCGCCTGGGTCCAACTCTAAAACCATCCTATCCTGCAGCACCACGTACTAAGTCCTGGAGTCAGACAGGCCTGAGATCAAATCCCTGCTCTGCCGCTTAACTTGGGAAATGGAATTACATTCTCATGTCTCTGTTTCCTCTTCTGTAAAATAAGGACAACATTAATGCCTAGGGGGCCAGCAACTGGCATGGTGGTTAAGGTATTGGACTTGCACATGGCTGACCATGGTTCAAGTCCTGGACCTGGTGACTTGCTTTCTCACTTCCCCCCTTCCCTCTCAGTTTCTCTCGGGTGAGCACATGTGCCTTATACCAAATTTTAAAATAAAGTAATCATCATTAATCAAATTGAATAGATCATCATCAAAGAAAAGCAATAATAATACTGACTTGGTTAGGTTCTTGGAAACCCAAATGAAATATATTAGGTCATTGGAAAAATCACATTTTTCCGTGTTTCTATGCAAAAATGCATCACAACTTTTTCGATGACCCAGTACATAAACAGACACGAGATTGTGTGTAGAGTGCACAGTGCAATCTGACCTTCTGGCATGGTTTTAAAAAAATGAACAAAATTAAAGGAGCTGCAGAACTCCCTTTGTGGAAGAATCCACATTCTTCTACCTAGTCCCTTAAATAAAATGTAAGGTTTCTTCAAAATGCCTACTCAGCATTCACACATCACCAGAGCTTTGGGGGGAAGATAAAGATCTCCAAGCCTGTTCAAAACACAGTCACAACACAGGAAGTAATAAGCTCCCACCACCTGTCGCCCCGGTACACTGCTCAGGGACTCAGACCCAGTCGAAGTGCATGCCTGCGTCACGCAAGAGCAGAGGGAAACCGGGGATTTTCCTGAGATCTGACCGCAGATCTGGGTACGCCGGCTATGTGGATCATCCAGCTGTGAAGGCTCCTTTAGCCAACAGGGCTAGAGAGTAAAAGTCGATTCAAAAATCATCTTTTTCATTTGGGTGTCCCAGAGATGCAAGATCTGAAACTCCCAAGGCCCAGCGACATGAATAGAACAGTGGAAGTCCCAGAGGATGGCACCAAACCAGGGACAGGTTAAAGAGTTTAATTTTCTATATTAAAAAAATAATAGTAAATAGTGGGACCAGCAGATGGCGTAATGGTTACGCAGCTGGACTCCCACGTAGCTGACCACAGTTTGAGTCCCAGAACTGACCGGGAGAGACAGGAATGGAGGAGCAGGGATTGCAGCGTGGCCCTCTCTCCTCTGGGGGATTTCCTACTTTCTGTAACTCTGTCTCTCCGGCGAGTCTACACCCTCTGTAGCAGGCTACAGGGCAGAGGGGTGGTCATGGTGTGAAGACCCTGCTGAGGGTGTTTCTCATGAAGAAAATAAACTTAAAAAAAAGAAAAAAGAATACACACACACACACACACACACACACACACACACGAGTTTTTTAAAAACTATTTTGTTTAATCTTGGAAATCTCAATTCAAACTAAGCACATTGCAGACACTCAGCTGTCACGTGTGGCTGGGGACAACCATATTGGGTCTACACAGTTGGGATCCTTCACCCCAAAACTACAGTGCTATTCATGACAAGTGGGACCGTGCAGGTTGAACGCACGGACCTTCGCTCTGAGTTCACTTGCAGCTCCCTGACAACCGGGCAGCCCGACTCGCAGAGACAAGCAGCAGTTCCACATCTGGGCCGGGCCCCGTGGGGCCAAGGAGAAGGACCTGCCGGCCACGTACCTTGTGTAGTTCTCTTTGTAACCAGAAATGTCGTCGTTGGGAGATCGCAGCCTTCGTTGCGATGGGGCCTCCAGGTGCCAATAATTGATACGGTTCAGGAACATTTCCGCCAACTCGACTATGGTTTGCCTTTCTTTCGATGGCAGGTGACTGAATTTGTACTGTACAAAGTTATTCACGCCCTGAAAAGGAGGGAAGGCAACAGATTCATGCAGCCATGTCGTACTCATCCGGAACACCCACACAGCCAGCAAGAACAGACATTTCTCTATTCACAAAAATCCCTTCCTTTTCCCTAAAAGAAACCAACAATGCCCAGAAGGAATCTGACTTCAGATCACACTGGATGAAACCCGACAAGACGAGAGGCTAGGAGCTGTTTCTCCATGCCCGCCACAGTCCTGAAGCGTTAAAGAGGACATCAAAACCACGTTCTGAAAGGTCAAAGCTCCTTAAGAACGATAAAATAGGAGTGTTTTACAGAATTATTCTTGCCCCGCCATCAGCACAGAAGCTCATGTATGACTCAGTTCATGGATAAATACTCTGCTTTTACATTAAGAAATGGATGATCGAAAGGTTTCCAGCATGTTTTCTCCTGGGCTAATAAGCCACTAAAAATATAAACCCTTTACTATCACACTTTGGGTTTCAGCAAGCTTACAAAAAAAAAAAAAAAATGGTATTCAAAATGATGTGCTCTCTTTAGAAGCTGTGGATTAATTTAGCCTTTGCACTGAATAACTCCCATCTAATTTCAAATAAAAGAACCAGGGGCCAACAGGAGGTGGTTAAGGGCGCTGGACTCCCACATGGCCGACCATGCTTCAAGTCCCAGACCAGGAGGCTTACTTTCTCACTCTCCCTCTCTCTCTCTCTCTCTCTCTCTCTTTCTCTCTCTCTCTCTCTCACTTTGTCTCCCTCTGGTCAATTTAAATTAATTCGTTAATTAATTTTTTTAAAAAAAGAACCATAGATTCCTATTTAAGAGAGTTTGGAGACAAAATTTATTCTACTGATTAAAAAAATGCATTGATTTGTTAGGACTCTATCGTGTCTTCTGGGGTCATTCTCACCAAAACATTCAGTCCAAGGTGTTTGCGGTTTATTCAGCCAAACAATGCGAGGTTAAAACGTGATGCTGATGAGCGAGACCCACACCACCTAGCAGAAAACGTCTGTACATTTGAACAAGTTCCCTGAGCAAAACTGCTTCTTTCTGGGAATCGTCACGCTGCACGAAGTCGCTTTCTGACTACAAAATCTCATTTGCTTTTTACATTTTTTGCTTGACTTGCCAACGTTTTTCACATTGCTCCTGAATTCCCTCACCTCGATAGGCTTTTCCAGATAGTGACACACAAAAGGACAAAGACATCATTTTAAAATGGCAACAAGAAAAACCGCATTTCACAAGTCCTTGCAAACTACTGTCAAACGTAATATTTTCTTCCTCAAATATACAGGGGATTCTGAGTACATGACAACTCTCAAAGACCAAGACTAGGTCATGGACTGTATTGAGTAGGCATTTCGGATCCAAAGGGTCCAAGACAATTTCTTTTTTTTTTTTTTTTGGTTCAGTTTAATTTAATTTAATAATATTATTATTTATATACATTCAATCGCTAAGGTCCAAGACAATTTCTACAGACTGGGTGAATATCCCGGAGCGTGTGAGCACTGAAGGAAGAGGTGTAGACATGTGAGAGGAAGATCGAAAGGTCTTTCCAGCCTTAACGCAATAAAAAATGGCATGTCTGTATCTTGTACCTGCTCAATACTTGGCTTTTCAAAAGGGGGTTTCTTCTCCAAAGAACCTTCAACCACAGGTTTTCCTCTTTGTAAAATAGACTTTCTCAAGAGCTGCAAAGAAATCATTAAAGTCATTATCATGAAGCCTTTTTATTTTCTCTCTCTCTCACATACACACCTTTTATAGAAGTTACTATATTCTATTTATCTTAGCTATATATCAACAATTCTTTAAATCAGTAAAATGGGCAACTATCTGCTAACGCAAACTGACCTTCCAGCTAATGCCCAGAGCTATGAGGACCTGGACCTTGTGCGTCTGGGCAGCCAGGCCAGTGGAATCCCGTTCACTCTCTCCCTACTGTTTCTGGCTTCCCACCGACCCGGAGACCCCGGTCTCCGAGCTGCATTCTCTGTGCAAGCCCACTGAGGCCACCGCAGGTGTGCTGAAGCGCTGAAGGGCCCTGTTTAAACCCCTGCAAAGCTGGAATCCACCCTGCGCCAACGAGGCTGCAGACAGGCGCTGTTGACAGGAGCTGCAGACTATGCACATGGCTGGGCCCGGCTCTGCGGGAGGAACCTCAGGGCTCTCGAACGAATAGCAGCTTTCACTGTTACCATCTCTTCATTTCCCGTCCACCCACAGGACGAAGACCAAGCATCTGGCATCTCAATGCCCACAACACAAAGCCATTTTCTTCACTCCTGTCATGGGAGTTGAAAGCACTCAGAGAGCCATCGCCAAAGGGAAAAGGGGACACAGGCTCACTCACCACGTAAGAGGTCAAACTGTTGGATTTGGAAATGCTTCACCTTCAACCTTTGCTTCGCTCTTTCGAAAGCTTTATATGTGCACCAGGTGAGGTATGGCCATGCAGCTATTTAAAGGACACCTTTCTCGTTTTCCTCTACCTATGACCTTTTCCATAAAAACAGAAGATGGCCACCATTCTCTTAGGAGTTCATGAAAATGGATGAGCCCTAAGCTTGAAGATCACCACGTGTCATCACCACACTAAGTCTTGCTTTGGTTGTTCTAGTTTTATTTCTTAGAGGATTTTGCCTTAGAGAGTGTGCGTTTGCCAGAGACAGAGACAGAGAGATGGTGAGAGAGAAAGTGAGAAATCACCACCCAGGAGGGGTGGTCACACGACAATCCCTTCTCCTCCATTCTTCTCCCAGGATCTTGGGCATGCACATGCATCTGGTGTGATTTTGAAGTCGCTGGGTCCGGGACTCGAACCATGGTGGGCCATGTTGGAGTCCAGCAACGTAACTGCTAGGCCATCTGCTGGTTCCAAAGTTAAGTCTTACGAGGCCCTCAACTCCAAGGAGCGCCACATACGGTATTAATACAGGCACTTGCTGATCCTTCCAGTGAATTATGCCCAATTTTACAAAAAATAAGTTTTCAATACAGATAAGTCATTGTGTATTTCTTTTTTTAGAGAGGTTTTTGCTATAGGGCGTGTGCGCTTGCCAGATAGACAGAGAGAGACAGAGAGTCAGAAAGCGAGAAATCACCCTCCAGGGGGATGGCGCATCGCACTCCCTTCTCCTCGGTTCTCCTCTTGGGCATGCATGCACACGTGCCCGGCATGAGTTTTAAGCCACCGGGTCCGGGACGCGAACTGCGGTTGACTACATGGGAGTCCAGCGACATAGCCATTATACTAACTGCTGGTCCCAATTCACTGTATATTTCTAAGAACATATAAAGATTGATCATAAAACTTAAATACAAATAATTCTGGGCATTGTCTTTTTCCCTAGATAAAACAAGACCATATGGGGACCAACAGATGGAGTGATGGTTATGTCGCTGGACCTCCACACGCAGTTGAAAGCAGTTTGGTCCTAAGCCCAGTGTCTTAAACTCACGCTGGGTGTGTGTGTTCACTGGAGAGACAGAGGTAGACGGAGAGACAGAATGTGAGAAATCACCCCCCCCCCGGGAGGATCACTCCACAATCCCTTCTTCTCCAGTCTCATCTTGGGATCCTGGGCACGCACATGCACCGGTGTGAGTTTTAAGCCACCAGGTCCAGGACTCAAACTGCAGTCGACTACGTGGGAGTCTAGCAATATAATTATTATGCCATCGCTGGTCCTAAATTTTATTTTAATGCTACTAAAATATATCATTCATTTTAATTATTATTATATATGAGACACAGAAACTGCCTTTTAAGACCAAGAAATGGGTGGAGGATTTATAACTTATTTTCACAAAGGATACTTCTTTTGGTGGAGGTTGGGGGAAACGATGAATATTTTGGATTGTGTTACCCTAAGCAAATACATTGAGACTGTTATTCGAAGATGAAGGAGGTAAAAAAGAGGATAAAAAATACTTCAAAGCCGAGCAATCCTTTTTGACCTGTCTGGCTGGTTATAAACCAAGAGGAGGGTGACGGGTGGAAACCCTGACACCACCTCCACCCCCGGTAGGGCAGGGGGAGCTGCCGGGGAGCTGCCAGGGAGCTCAGCTCCAAGACAAACAGCTGCAGCGGGCCGGCCTTGTTTTCCTTCAGCTAAGACCTTTTTCCGAAGAAGCTCTGAACAGTGAGGAACTTGCCAGGGCTCAGTCTGGACGACTCGGGGCTCAGGGCCATGGCAGCGAATCATAACCTGGACAGGTCTAGGGTCTCTACAAATGGTGGCGAGGAAGCTTGACCCCCCCCCTCCCCTCATTAGGTTCTAGAGTTGATATTCCCAATAATCTTCCACAATTTAAAGAAGTATTATTCCCCCTCCCACTTCTGTTTGCTACACACCCAAAAACCTCCATTAGTAAAGTAAAGGACAAAGGTTAATGGGACCAGCAGGTGGCAAGGTGGTGAAGGCACTGGACTCCCACATAGCCGACCACACTTCAAGTCCCAGACGTGGTGGCTTGTTTTCTCACTTTTTCTCTGTCTCTGTCTCTCCCTGGACAAATTTTAAAGTAATAATAATAAGGGACTAGCAGATGGTGCAATGGTTATGTCACTGGACTCCTACATGACCAACCGCAGTTCAAGTCCTGGACCCAGCGGCTTGAAACTCACAGCAGGTGCATGTGCGTGTGTGCCCAAAATCCCAAGAGAAAGGACTGTGGCATGGCTATCCCCCTGGGGAGAGGATTTCTCACTTTCTGTCTCTCCAGCAAGCACATTTGCCTTGTAGCAAAAATATGTCTGAAAAAATAATAATAAATTAATAATTCATTTCTTTAAAAGAATTCTTTTTATTTAACTTTATTTTTTTTAATTTTTGACCAGAGGGAGAGACAGACAGAGTGCACAGGAGAGAGGGAAAATGAAAAAGCAAACCACCAGGTCCAGGACTCAAAACACAGTCAGCCATATTGGAATCCAACACCCTTAACCACCACATCACCTGCCGATTCCAATAATTTTTTTAAAAAAAAAGAGACAAAAGTTAATAAAAAAGGGAGAAGGGGTGTCTGAAAAAATAATAATAAATTAATAATTCATTTCTTTAAAAGAATTCTTTTTATTTAACTTTATTTTTTTTAATTTTTGACCAGAGGGAGAGACAGACAGAGTGCACAGGAGAGAGGGAAAATGAAAAAGCAAACCACCAGGTCCAGGACTCAAAACACAGTCAGCCATATTGGAATCCAACACCCTTAACCACCACATCACCTGCCGATTCCAATAATTTTTTTAAAAAAAAAGAGACAAAAGTTAATAAAAAAGGGAGAAGGGGGAACCAGCAGTTAGCGTAATGGCTATGTCGCTGGACTCCCACGTAGTTGACCGCGGTTCGTGTCCCGGACCCGGTGGCTTAAAACTCACGCCGGGCGCGTGTGCGTGCGTGCCCAAGATCCCGAGAGGAGAATGGAGGAGAAGGGATTGCAGCGTGACCATCCCCCCTGGGGGGTGATTTCTCGCTTTCTGTCTAAAAAAAAAAAGGAGAAGGGAAAGTTATGGATCAAATAGTTCAGACAAAAAAAAATAAAAGCTGTAAGAATTAGATAGGAACTTTGCAATGAGATTCCTAGCCGTCAAGGGAAGAAAGGAAACTTAACGTAAAATTTAGCTATCCCTGTCATGTAAAAATGAAGCACAGTGACACTAATACTGAGAAGCAAATTCTTCCTGGGTATAAGCTCTGAGGGTTTTGCTTTTTAAGTTCTTTGTAAGGCTCACACAACACAACGTAATCTAAAATGCCCTCAACTGCTACATTTGGGGTTTTTTCTTGGGAGAGGGGGGTAATTATTCCTTCTGATGGTTCCTTTCATTTCTCTCATTTTTGGCAACCTGAAGCTCTCCTATTCCCAGCACCCGTCTCCCTCTGGTATCTGTTAGTCCTGGCTGTTACCAGAAGCTGGGTGAGACATACTTCTACAGGAAGGGGATGCATGGGCCCAAGTGGAGCTGAGGCAGAACCATGAAGTGGCAGCTCCGGGAAGCGGTAGCAGTAACAGCAGCAGTAACACGACTGGTGCCCACAGGCCACAGAAAGCACTGCGTGTGACGCCAAAATAAACAGAGGAAGTCCTGATTCCTCCCCACCCTGGCCTCTGTGCCGTCCCCACACAAGGTCACCCCTACTGCACGGCCTGGATGCCTGTCCTTCCTCCGCCCTCACAGCTCCTGCCTTACCTCAAGTCTCTGTGCAACCGTGGTCACCCAGGGTCAGGAGGGCTGCCCTCCTCTTAGCGAGTCCACCACCACAACAACCCCTGCCCTGTGTCTCCCCTACCCGCCTCATCACAGCACTTGTTACCTGGGGACTGCCTGGCCTGCTGCGGTGTGAACTCCAGGGGAGTCCGTGCCATGCACAGGGCAGGCGTGCAGGAAATATCTGTCAGGTGGTTCGAAGAAACCCACGTGCGTGTGCAGACAGATATTCCACTCTGCATGCAAGTGTGCATGCCCTCAAGGGCTGTGAAGAGCTCAAAGCCCAGTGACTCATCCTGGAGGATCTGTCCTTAAGAAAGGCAGGCTTCGGAAAACCCTGGGGACAGAATCTGCTGAGAGCTGAGAGCCTTCACGCCCCTGGCCTGGCATGCCCTCGAGGGGAGTGAAGAGCTCAAAATTCAGTGACGTCCTGGAGGATCTGTCCTGAAGAAAGGCAGGCTTCGGAAAACCCTGGGGACAGAATCTGCTGAGAGCTGAGAGCCTTCACGCCCCTGGCCTGGCATATGGAAACGGAGCAGACCTGAACAATGAGTTTAAAAGGGAAAAAAGGCCTTTTCACTGGTTAAAAAAATCTCACCTTGAATAGGTAGAAATAAACTTGTTTGGTATCTGCATCTTCTTCCTTGTGGACACAGGTAAAAAGATACTCCACATCCAGCACGATCCCCAGAAGTCGGTTCATTTCTTCCTCGGACACATTTTCCAGGTGAGAAACATGAGCAGCTTCGGATAAGATCAGGGGAACACAGGTAAGAAGTCCGTCGGAAACTACAAACACTGCTGTTCTCAACAGAACCTTCCCATCCGTTCACCAGGTTTCATTGTAAAGAAGAGGAAGTTTCTGAAGATTAAAGTCTTCTCACAAAATCTACTTATAATTAAAAGACTGCTGTGTTGTTGAACGTTCCCATCCAACACTAAAAATGGCCAAGCAACTAACGTATTAAGATAAGGTGTTGTTTTTTTTCTTTAAGAATTATTAATTTATACTTATTGTTATTATTATTATTATAAATTTGCTATAGGGCACATGTGCTCACCAGAGATAGACAGAGAGAAAGTGAGAAAGCAAGATGCCAGGGCTGGGACTCAAACCATGGTCTGCCACATGGGAGTTTAACATCTTAACCATCACACCACCTGCTGGCCCCCAGATAATGTATATGTTAAGAACTGAAACTTGGTGACCAACAGATGATGTAATGGCTACATAGCTGGACTCCCATGCAGTAGACCACAGTTTGAGTCCTGGGCCCAGCACCTTAAACTCACACCGGTCATGTGTGCATGCATGTCTAAGATCTCAGGAGAAGAATAAAGGAGAAGGGATTGCGGCATGGCCATTCCCCCAGGGGGTGATTTCTCGCTTTCTGTCTGTCTGTCTCTCTCTTTCTGGTGAGTGCACGCGCCCATAACAAGAAACTCTCAAAAAAAAAAAAGTTTGAGCATTGAAGTGCTTAAGATGATTTTTAAAGAAAAACTAAAATATGTTAGAAAAAAAGGCCTTTCCTCACCTTTTTGAAAGGGGGAGTTAAGGTAGTTGAAGGATATGCACTAGGTGTTGGGCCTGGGCCAATCTATCTAAGACCATGGAGCGGAGCTCTTCCCACTGAACCATACTCTCACTCAGAAGCCTAAGATAGAGGATGCTGCCAGGCCTCACCATGTCCCCTCTCAACGCCACCACTGGCTTCCACGTGTCAGCACTCCTCTACTAACTGGCTTTCGCTGTCACTGCAGGCTTTCATCCTAAGGCAGACAAGTAATGAAAGAGGAAGTGAGAGTGACTGGCCCCAGGTAGTGGGGTATTTGCATGTGTGTACACACAACAGAACATCTCTAAGGTGTTAGGAGAAGAAAGGCATCTTTATAATCGCTCTGCCTTCTGCAGTGCTGAATAAACCTAGGGTGGTTAAGGACACTGGGCTCCCACATGGCCAACCACGGTTCAAGTCTTGGATCTGGTGGCTTGCTTTTTCACCCCCCCCCCACTCTGTCCCTCTCTGGTCAAATTAAAATAAGTAAGTAAATAAATAAATAAATAAAGTTAATAAACTAATTCTTAAAAAAAACCTAGAAATTTGAAAATGCCAATGCTATATTATCATATTATCAAATAGAACAGAAATGGATTGAATTGGTTCTAAGAATGTAAATAATTTACATCATGGAAAAATTGTATGTGCATGTGTGTAAATGCAACAATTAATGTTCAAATCCATTACTTTGCATTTGGCTAAAAAAAAAAAAAAACCATGGACTCACTGACTCCTTCTCTAAAAGATACCTAAAATTAGACTTCATTTTAGGTAGAACATTTGCTGGGTCATTTTTTTCGTAAGACTGCAAGATGTTCCTTGAGGTCAGTCACAGGCCTTGGGGAGCCAGGCCTCATTCTGGAGATAATGAAGTGAAAATTTTTATGTCAGTTATTGACAGAAATAACTTTGTTTAAGACAAGTTTTGCCTTGCAAAGTTTCAATGTCTTTCTGATGACAACCTCCGAAGGCAATCCATACACAGCACAGTGCAATTCTCCGTCATGAGAAACACTGTACCCAGGGTGCTAACA